>NC_136416.1:158185567-158433067 GCF_051521515.1 Lactuca serriola | reverse complement strand
CTATCCTTTGAAAATCATCTTGATGATCAATCATATTTTCAAGATAAAGCTATTTTGGTCCCTACAAATGAAGAATTTGATGCTACCAATGACTACATTTTAGGATTGATGAAAGATGAAGGGAAAACATATGAGTTCAAATTCTTTACGTGATACAGAGTTACTAGGTTTTTTTTTGAGGAATCAATTTACTCTTCAGTTGTGTTGAATGATTTTAAGGCATCTAGAATTTTCAACCATAAACTTACACTAAAAATAGGTGTTCCAGTCATATTACTTTGTAATATCGACTAAACCAAAGGACTATGCAATTGTACTAGATTATAGATTGTTAGGCTTGGAAGAAACGTCATTGAAGCCTGAATCATATATGATAGATTCTTTATGGAGACTACTTATATATCTTGCATGAATTTAGCTCCGTCTAATGAAAAAAATCTCATTCCGTTGTCAGCGGAGGCAATTCCCTATAGTAGTTTATTTTGTTATGGCCACTAACAAAAGTCAATGACAATAATTATCAAATGTTGGATTATATTTGCATAAGCTTGTCTTCACTCATTTTCAGTTATATATTTTTTGTTTCTCACGTCACAAGTGAAAAGGGATTGAAGGTACTCATATATTACGAGGAAGGTTGTCCAACTAATAAAACAAAAAGTTATGTTTACAAAGAGGTCCTTCAACTATTATAAATATTCAAGTGTTTCTTTGTTTTTTTCAAACATTTAAATGTTAGCAGTAATGCTAAGTCTCTTTATGTTACTTTATTTTTTTATAATGTCAGCTCTTTTATACATTTACATGTACATTTTTATATGTTCCCTACGTTTTACGCGTGGTCATTATCTAGTAGTATATATATATATAGTATGTATTATCCCAAAAAAAAAAAATCAAATAAATATCTTATGGGGACATGGTATCCGGGTCCTGAAGTTGAAAACGGATATCTACGTACAAGGACTACAAAACAAACACGTTCTCACTCATTTCACTTTTTTTATTTTCACGATTTTAATTTAATTTCCCCTGTGATCGATCACATATTCTTCAACTATTGGCGTATCCTGTACAGATTGAGATGATTACAATTGCGTAGATTAATATGGGCTCCGATTTGATTTCAATACGTTGAAGAAACATGTATCAATGGAGGAAATTCGAGTTCTTTGAGGAGAAATACGCCGGAAAATGTTTGGTCCCGGATGAAGTCGCTGGAAAAATCGAGTGTTGCTCCAGCGGAAGGGGGAAAATCGCGGTGGGATGTGAAGATGGGACTGTTAGTTTACTAGATCGAGGTTTTAAGTTCAGCTATGGATTCCAAGCTCACACTTCCTCTGTTTTATTCATTCAACAACTCAAGGTTTTTTCATCGCTCTCTGTCTATAATTCCTGATTACCCATTTCCCCATTATTGATCATTTTAGCAATCTAGAACACATTTGTGCAGAATTACGGTTCTAGGTTTTCCTATACAGAATGACATGAAATTAGGTTTTGTAAATCTAGTTACCTTTGTTGATAGGAATGAATTCAAGATCAAGAAACAAGATAAGAATTTGTAATATCTAAAAGAATTTTACAGCTATGATTATACAATTTCCTCTGATCTCCTTATCTAATGGTTAATCATGCACTTTCAAAGATGTTTTTCTTGCTTCATCTATTCCTGAATAGCTAACACTATCAAGGAAGAAAATACACAGCTTTGTTATCTAAGTATCAACACTACAAAGTTTTAATTTTTTTCCATTTTTGTTCTGAATTGACCAGCAACGCAACTTCCTACTAACTGTTGGAGAAGATGAACAAATATCTCCACAGTTATCATCTGTATGCCTGAAGGTTTTTGACCTAGATAAAACTCAACCAGAGGGTACAAGCACACCAATTCCTGATTGTATCCAAATACTACGAATATTCACAAATCAATTCCCAGAAGCAAAGGTTGAAATTTTATACTTTCACTTTCTTGTAAACATTATGGGTAAATGTAATTGGAGTTCTTCTTTTCGTTGTTCTTCAGATAACATCATTTCTAGTTCTAGAAGAAGCTCCACCAATATTGCTGATAGCTATTGGACTAGACAATGGTTGCATTTATTGCATCCAAGGTGATATTGCGCGTGAACGCATCAAACGATTCATGCTTCAAGTGGAGAAAAGTCAAGATAAATCCCAATGTGGTATTACTGGAATGGGTTTTCGTGTTGATGGGAAAGCTTTTCATTTGTTTGCAGTTACTCCAACTTCTGTAAGCTTGTTTAACTTGCAGACTCAGCCAGCTGCTCGACAAACCCTAGATCACATTGGGAGCAATGTCAATAGTGTCGCCATGAATGATCGCCTGGTATCACCCTTTCTGCTTTATTGCCAGTATCTGCTTTCTGCTTTATTGCTAGTATCTGTATATTGTTATTGTTTATCGTTTTAAGCATAAAAGGATTGCAATTTGGTGTTAATTATTAGGAGCTTATCATTGGTCGACCTGAGGCAGTATATTTCTATGAGGTTGATGGTAGAGGTCCATGTTGGGCTTTTGAAGGAGAAAAAAAGTTCCTCGGGTGGTTTCGTGGATACCTCTTATGTGTAATTGCAGACCAAAGAAGTGGCTCAAACACCTTCAACATCTATGACCTTAAAAACCGATTAATCGCACACAGTATAGTAACCAAAGAAGTCTCTCATATGCTTTGTGAATGGGGAAGCATCTTCCTTATCATGAACGATAAATCGGCTTTATGTATTGGAGAAAAAGACATGGAAAGCAAACTCGACATGCTTTTCAAAAAAAACCTTTACACAGTCGCCATTAATCTTGTTCAAAGTCAACAAGCTGATGCAGCTGCAACTGCTGAAGTTTTAAGAAAATATGGTGATCATTTATACATGAAGCAAGATTTTGATGAAGCCATGAGTCAATACATTCATACAATTGGTCATCTTGAACCTTCTTATGTCATCCAGAAGTTCCTAGATGCACAAAGAATCTACAACCTCACAAATTACCTCGAGAAGCTACACGAAAAGGGTCTCGCGTCAAAAGACCATACTACCCTTCTCTTAAACTGTTACACCAAATTGAAAGATGTTGACAAGTTGAATGTTTTCATCAAAAGTGAAGATGGTGAGATTAAATTTGATGTGGAAACCGCGATTAGGGTTTGTAGAGCTGCGAATTATCATGAACATGCAATGTTTGTTGCTAAAAAAAGTGGAAGACATGAATGGTATTTAAAGATTTTGCTTGAGGATTTGGGAAGATATGATGAGGCTTTGCAGTATATTTCTAGCCTTGACCAAAGTCAAAGTGGGGTCACTGTTAAAGAATATGGGAAAATACTTATCGAGCATAAACCAATGGAAACAATCGAAATCCTCATGGGACTTTGCACTGAAGGGGCATCAAATGGGACTTCATATTCCTATATGTTACCTTCACCCGTTGACTTTCTCAACATTTTTGTTCATTATCCAAGATCTTTAATGAATTTTCTTGAAAAGTATATAACAAAAGTCAAAGATTCACCCGCACAAGTCGAAATTCACAACACTTTATTGGAATTATACTTGTCAAGTGACTTAAACTTCCCATCAATGTCACTAGAAAATGGCACAACTACAAATGGAAATGGGAAATTAGTCGAATCACCTAAAGAAGATACAAAAAACATGGAAAATGATCATGAAGAAAGGCTTCAAAAAGGGCTTTTGTTGTTGAAAACCGCATGGCCTTTGGATCAAGAACAACCGTTGTACGATGTTGATTTGGCTATAATCTTATGTGAAATGAATTCTTTTAAAGAAGGGCTTTTGTATCTTTATGAAAAGTTGAAACTTTATAAAGAGGTGATTGCTTGTTACATGAGGTCTCATGATCATGAAGGCTTGATTGGTTGTTGTAAGAGGTTAGGGGATTCAGGGAAGGGTGGTGATCCGACTTTATGGGCTGATTTATTGAAGTATTTTGGTGAATTAGGGGAAGAATGTTCAAAAGAAGTAAGAGAAGTTTTGAATTTTATTGAAAGAGATGAGATTTTGCCTCCTATTATGGTTTTACAAACACTTTCTTCAAATCCATGTCTTACTCTTTCTGTTATTCGGGATTATATTGCTAGAAAATTGGAACATGAGTCAAAGCTTATCGAAGAGGATCGTCGCATGATTGATAAATACCAGGTTTGTTTTTTAAAAATTTTTATAAAGATTTTGATATTTTAATAGTTAAAATTCATTTCCATCTTTGAAATCTACTACCACAGGAAGAAACATTGACAATGAGAAAAGAAATCCAGGATTTAAGAACAAATGCAAGAATATTTCAACTAAGCAAATGTAGTGCATGTACTTTCACACTTGATCTGCCAGCTGTCCACTTCATGTGTATGCATTCTTTTCATCAACGTTGTCTTGGAGACAATGAAAAAGAATGTCCCGAATGTGCCCCTGAGTACAGATCTGTTGTTGAAATGAAAAGAAACTTGGAACAAAATTCCAAGAATCAAGATCAGTTTTTCAAGCAAGTTAGGAATTCGAAAGATGGATTTTCAGTAATTGCTGAGTATTTTGGAAAAGGGATTATTAGCAAAACTAGTAAAAAGGAATCAGGAGGAGGATCTTTAAATTCAAACGGTAATTCCACCCGTGGTTTCTGAGCAATCTTTTGTTTGTTTGTTTGATCTTCTCTTTTTTGCATTTGATTTTGGAAACCGGAATGAGTGATTCCGGAGATGATACACTGATTTGTTTTCACTTTTGTGTTTGTAAACATTTGAAAGGTTTTGGTGTTTTAATTATGAACTTGTCTTAACTCTTATGTATGTTTGTGACATTCATTTGTTATTTGATTTGCCACATCAGCATTAGTTGGATGATATGTACTCAAAAAGATGTTAGATGTAGACATTACATCTAGACAATTTTATCTCCACACCAAAGGTTTAGTTTTTTGCAAAACTAAGGTAAACTTATAAAGTTTCTCCTCCTCCTCCTCCTCACAAACATGATGGTAAAGTAAGGTGGAAGTGGAAAAAGTTGAGGCGAACTGGGGTGAACACAATACCACTTTCACAAGCCTTAAAAGTTAAAAAAGAAAAAAAATTTTTACCTGAACTTATCTAAAAATATTTATAGAAAATATATTTTTTTTTTACCAAAATACAAATTGTAGTCTACTCTTCTTTTTATTCTACAAGTTAAATTTTTCTGGTTTTGAATTTATATAATAATGTGGTGCTATAATGTTCCAAAATTGCTTAAGCTATTTTTATAGAATGATCCCCCAACTACATTATTTTCAAAAGCCATGCCGTTTGTGATCATGATTGTCCATTTATTTATATAGAACGGATGAAACTTGACATCATATTATTTAGATAAATAGACAAATTTAGTATTGCTATATAATTATTTTCTAAAATATAGCTAAAATAGTTTCAAAAACAACTCAAATTGCCATTGAAATTGCAGATGTTACTTAATGAGCTGTGATTTCATCATGGGCTGAACTTATGAGCCCATTTCATTTGATTTTTAGAAAAAAAAAAAAAATAGTTATCCTTGTTTTTACAAAATGAGATTATGTTATATAATCTCACATGAAGAGCAAAACTCGTAGATGAGATGGAGGATAAGAAATCACATATGGTTAGATATCATCTGTGATTTCATCAAAAATTTGATTTTTATTTTATTTTATTTTTAATTAAATAGTAAATCTAATTTTAAATTATAGTCCAAATGATGAAAGTATATAATATAAGAGTCCACCTTGGTTTTAGCGACTGTATAGCTTATTTTTAATTTTTTGGTTATTTCTCAAAAAGATAATTTAAAAGATTAGGTGTAACTATATAATTTTTTTTTTTTGTTATTTCATGAAAAAGAATATAGAAGCTTAGGCTGAATTTGTTTTGTTTTTTGTTTTTTGTTTTTTGTTTTTGTTTTTTTTTTGTTTTTTGTTTTTTTTTTAATTTTTTATTTTTTTTCCAATTATTTATGATTAAGGTAAAAATGGGCTTGGCGTTGGCGTTATAGAAATATACTTGTGTAAGTGTAACCATAAAGCCCACTTAGTCTCTATTCTCTCAAACTTTTCTTTGTCATTTTTGGCCTAGTCCATTGTAACAGTTTTTTGGTCGATCTACACCTTTCTAAATTGTTTAAACATTTCCTTTTTGGCTTTTATATAATAATTTGAATAAGAATTGTTTAAAAGTGTCCAGCTAAATATTATGTGCTTGTTTAAAGTACAATCATGATTTGTCCGAAAACATGGTATTAATTGGAATGACCCAAATTTTTTATCGTAATGTAATAATCCAAGATTTGTAGATGTTCAAAACGAATTAGTTTTGAAATTCAAAAATAATTAACAATAAAGCTTGTTGTAATGTTATAATTCAAGATCTGTAGATGTTCAAAACGAATTAGTATTGAAATTCAAAAATAATTAACATTAAAGATTAAAGCTTGAACCAAAATAAAAACTACAAGGAATTGAAGGTAGAAAATGGAAAGTATTCCATTTCTTTTGTTTGGTAAATATTTAAAATGAGAGAAAGAGAAATATATTAGATAAAATTGCAAAAATGGTCCCTATGGTTTACCCAAAGTTGTGAATCCAGTCCCTTTATACTTGAAAAGACGAAAATACCCTTGCTAATTCAGTCCCTAATGGTTGAATACTAACGGCGTTAGTAAAAAGGGTCATTTGTGCAAGTTTTGCAAACCACAAGGGCCATTTGCATCAAAAAAAGATAATAGGGACTGACTTTGTTACTTTTGGCAAACCACAGGGACCATTTTTGTAATTTTGTCTAATTTGAACTTAATGTTACGACAACAATGAATGAACATTTTATAACAAAACCTGTGGTTACATGTTTACTGATTTCCTGAGAATATAAACAGTTTTGAAAAGAGTGTCAACAATTAAGTTGGTGAGTTCATAAGCATTTTTGTAACTGAAATTTACTCCTTGAAAATGTAAGTATGTTTTCTCCAGAAAGTCCTATATTTTATGTTGTATTGTGTTGTAGTCTTAATACCCTAAGACCAAAACGTGTAATTGTTATTATACTCCGAGGTAGTATAATTTAGTTTTAATTCACATAAAACCATGGAAAGTATATTTTCTCTGAACTGAAATAGTATTCTGTATTGGTATTTGTGTAAAAACTATGTATTTATAGGTGTCTAGATTAACCAGTTGTACTTGTAAAATAATGTATTATAGTTTTATTATTCAATAAAACTATGTGAAGTTGTTTACTTATTCATACACTAATTGTATTGTTCAATACCAAATTGTGAGTTATCATAACGATGCTTGATGACGTAAGATGACCTGAACATGATGTTCTTCAGACGTCGCAATCGGTACGACATTTGTCACCCCAGGTCTGTCGGCCTAACTGTAGCGAACAATTAAGATGCGGGATTGACAGTCCCATATAGATCTATGCACAAGTGTCACGCTCTCCCTCCAGGAGAATCTGGTTATAATTTCAGGACTTGGTTGGTACTTAGATAAGTACATGAAGTGTATCTCACAAATGCTATATTGACGGTTACGTGTAGAATGATGAAAAATTACTTTGAAATGGATAAATTGTAAGTATATCTCATAAACTTTATTTATTTAGTTTATACGTTTGTTTTCCACAATGTATTCTGAATATGTAAAGTAGTGCATATGGTCCATAAACTATGTGTTAAATGATATATAAGTTCCATAAACCATACTTATTATAGTTTATATGCTTGTTTTATTGAAACGAAAACATTTGTATTGTTAATGATTCAACAAGTTTAAATCGTAAAATCCGTAATAATGTTGTTTCGTGAAATTTAACATTTGAGTCCAAATGGTACTAAAATAGATTTGCAAAAATAATATTTTTGTTTAGCAAGTTTTAAATGATTTTATACTTATGTAAATATAATATTTATATAATTATGATTAAATAAGCAGTCGAATAAATAATTCTACCCCAAGCCCACAACCAAACATAGAACAGGAAATGGAGTAAAATTATCAATTTTAAGCTTGTTGAACCCTAACCCTAAAATAATGAAAAATCGTGAAAAAATAAGGGTATGAACTCACCTAGGTTGTGTGTTCTTGGTTGGTTACAATGAGGTTGTGATGATTCCCGGGTTAAAACACGTTTTAACGAACGTATCCTAATAATATTATACACACAATAATATATGATACTTACAATCAACCACTAAAGAGTGAATTTTGGAAGAACTTTATCACTGTGAATGTTGGAAAGGAAATGGCTTGAAATTTGGGAGAGAAATAAGGATGTTTTTTTTGTTTACTAGAAGTGTAAAATGCGGTATGATTTTAATGTAGTATCTTAAGTAGGAAGTAAAATAAGAGGCGGTTACACCTAGATTAGTGTGCCAAAGAGATAAAAGTTGAAGATTTCAGACGAGAAAGGGTTTTGTAGTCAAGCTGTTTGCGGTCCGAAGGAGAAGATCCCTCGCATGATTTCGGTCTTGACCGAAAACCTGATTTCGGTCCGAGGAGGTGGCTGCATGCGAGAGTTCTCAGTTTAGGATAGGATATATTTCAGTGAGTGGTTCTCAGTGGGGATTTCGGTCTTCGCATGAACTTATTTTTGGGTGATTTAATTCAAAAAAATCAAAACACATATATAATAATGTTATTTTCCATATATTAAATCAAAAACTTTAATTATTTGACTTTGGTTTGATTTTCCTTGACTTTTATTTACTTGTATATTAAGTTATATATGCATAGTTTTCAATATATATAAGTGTTTATAACTTATATATAAGTATGATTATCAAAGTATGCAAATAAAATAACGTATATAAACATGCCCATAAGGCACTTAATTTCTTTTTGAATTAATGCTATGATATGGATTTCACTTGTATACGATTGAAGTTAGACTTTTATTTGAATAAGTTCGACTTACATTTGACTTGAAATAACGGGTTGTTACAAGAAATTGGACCTTACTTGATATAGTTCGGTCCATGATGAGCAGAAATACTATCCCTTTATCATTTTTGAACTATGCCTTACTCACCGCAACCTATATCTTGAATATGGCACCAACTAAGAAGGTAGACAAGTCACCTTATGAGATATGGTATGGAAAAGCTCCATCCCTATCTTATATGAAAGTTTGGGTTGTGAAGCCTATGTTAGACAAGAAGCTTCCAACAAACTCGAGCTTAGGTCTACCAAATGCATCTTTGTAGGATATCCCAAAGATTTTTAGGATATTACTTCTACATCCCTAGTGAGAATAAGATCTTTATCTCACCAAAAGCTGAATTCTTGGAAAGCAAGTTGTCACACCCCAAAACCGGAACGGCGGAAACGTTCTAGGGTGGATGATGTCATGTCAAGTATCACAACATATGCAGTATAGTAATCAAAGTACAGCAACCATTGCATTAATAGTACTAGTTTCACATAAGTTACATTTTATAGAGACATCAAAGTAATACAGAAACTAGTATAGATGCAGCTCGGTTCTAGGTTGGCTTCGCAAAAGCTCCCGGGTGTACCTGTCTATTGCTGACCTGAGAATACAAGTTATTTTGAAAGCGAGTATCAGCATTTTATAATGCTGGTGAGTTCATAAGTATTTAGTGTCATTTGTGTAAGTAAGCATTTTTATTCAAAATAACTTTATGAAAAGTAGTAGTTTAGAATCTACTGTGTATTAGCGTCTTTTCCAGAAAATCCTATATTTTCTAAATAAAAGCAGTCTTCTACCAAGACCTGACATACTTATGTTTTAAAGAGTGATTTTCCCCGAAATACTATCATTATCAGAAAACAGTATTTACTTTAACAGAATAATGAGAAAATCACAAGTAAAAATACCAGGGGGAAAATAACATATGCCTTAGCAGTAATACTACTGACTAAGGCAAAAGAAATCATAGACTCCATGAGAATATCGAATGAATGATATGCCTGGCTCAGTTTAACAAAAGGAAGCACAGACTCCAGATAGTATCGAATGAACGATACAACTAGCAAAGTCTAAAACAAGAGAATACAGACTCCAGACAATATCGAATGAACGACACAGCTAGCAAAGTCTAAAACAAGGAAATACAGACTCCGGACAGTGTCAAATGAACGACACAACTAACAAAGTCTAAAACAGGGAAATACAGACTCCATACAGTGTCAAATGAATGACACAGCTAGCAAAGTCTAAAACAAGGAAATACAGTGATAAATCTTGTTACCTTAAAGCCATGAATTATAAGGTAAACATGGAGATACTCGTAACCATACTGATTGACAGTAGAGAACTTGATGCCTTGCAAGCGTCAGAATGAATGTGACATTTGTCACTCCTTGGCTTGGTAGGCCGGGGACTGTAGCTAGCAGTCAGGGTGTGGGAGTGTCAGTCCCGTATAGATCTATACACACAATGCCCGCTATCCCTCCAGGATACTCTGGTTACCAACTCAACAACGGGGAGATCCGTGTCTTGAAGATGCATCTCGTATTCTGAATTCTATTGTAAGTACTGGAATAATGATATAGGCTCACGAATGAACTGACTCCTTTGGAATTCTCATACTAGAAAAAGTAAATAGTGTCTCCTAACTATTCCTATAATAGTTACTAGTGTCTCTGGTCTATGAACGGTGACTGGAAGGATGCCCTTGCTACCCAAGGGACATGAACTGGTCGATAGAAACCTTTATGTCTATACATGTATACATAATATATAATTAATGTTTGAATGACCTTCGGACGGATAACTGATACCCACCAGACCACATCCCAACGAGGAAAAGGAAATAGGGCGAACTAGCCTTCCTAAGTCTTTCAAACATTATTTATATAACTATACAAATACAGGCATGCATTTAACGAAAGATCTATGAATGATGAATGGTAGGATGCCCTTGCTACCCAAGGTAAATGAACTGGTTGATGGAAACCTTTATGTCTATATATGTATACATGATATATAACTAATGTTTAAACGACCTTCGGACAGATAACAACTACCCACCAGACCACATCCCAACGAGGAAAAGGAAATAGGGTGAACTATCCTTCGTAAGTATTTCAAACATTATTTATATAACTATACAAATACAGGCATGCATTTTAACAAAACAAAAACATAGAAGAAAACTCTGATGAAAACCTTGGAAAACCTTTACACATAAGAAAATTTACGACTTGATGTCAGTTTGTAAAACAAGTTTTGAAAACCTTTGAAATCCTTTGAAAAACCTTTGGAAAACTTTTCGAATACTTATGAAAGAGAAATTCATACTTCAACAAGAGTTGAAAGCATAATTTGGAAATCTTTACGTTGGATAAACAGTTTAATATGCAAAATCTATTTTGCTATATAGTTATTCATCACATGGGATTTATCTAATTACTGTACAGTTCAACTTGTATTCCCCCCCCCCCCTATAAAAGCAGTTAAAATGATCATTTAAAAGGTCAATTCAGGGGTATGAACTCACCTGCTGTAAGTGGATCGGATGGAGGTGCCGGTTGGGTGCTCGGTGTCAAGTAAAGACTTGAACACACTTAGTGACCTATTAACATATGATGACATATGTTTACATACAATTAGTAATTATAATACTAATTAAACACATGTAAGCATCCTAGTGTGCGGAAAACACTTTGGTCAAGTGCTAGGAGGCTAGTGGGTTGAAATAAGGGGGTGTATGGCCTAGTTAGGGAGTTTACTCTTCAAGAGTAAACTCTTTATGGATTTTTCGGCCCTAAGACCATATCCCCATGAGTTTACGACCGTAAAATCATGGGTGGTCTGCTCTTGGATGCTAAAAGGTCTTATATCACTTGTAGAATTTGGCTAGGTTCACCTTTAGGGCATAATTAAGAAGGGTTTAAGGCTCCAAATGGGCCATTTAAGGGAGTTCACGACTGTAAACCTAGATTTTATGGCTGTAAACTCTCACTTGGTCATTCCCTTCATGAATTAAGGTCTTAAATGCAAGAATATAAGGTTCTATGCATTATTCCAAGCCATATGGGGAAGTTAGGGCATCATTTGGCTTCAATATGGGAGTTTACGGCCCATGGACCAATCCTTGGGGGGTTTACGGACGTAAACTCCTAGGTCCTTGGTTCCTTTGATGTTTAAAGCCCTTACTTCATTTGTGGTTGATTCTAGACATTTACCCAAGCCTTAGGAGGTGTTTAAGGGCAAATTTAACACCTTAAAAGGTGTTCACGGCTCATGAAGAGGGGTTTACGGTACAAGAGTGTTCTTGGGCCGTAAACTCATGTTTACTCTCCATATGATAAGGTTTTGGTGTTCTAAGCTCGTATGTGTAAGTCCACAAGTCATATCTAATCCCTAGGAGTGTTTTAGAAGGGTTTTGGGGCTTCAAAACCCCATTTATGGTTGTTTGCGGTCCAAGAGTGTTCTTGGGCCGTAAACACATGATTTGTGGCTTTTGGATGATTTAAACACGAATTCGTATGCATATCAAGCTACACAACAAGCTAGGATAGATTACTTATGATTATGGAGCTCGAAAGAGGCGTTTTTGGATCGAAATCGGCTTGTAGAGAGAGAGAGAGAGTAGAGAGAGGGTGGAAAGTTTCAAATGGAGTCCACTCACCCTTATATAGGGTTTGAGTTTGTGTCTCGGAGAAAATCTACCCGATACTGACATTAAACGGGGCTTTTGGTCGCACCCGATTAAATGGTCGAAATTTGACTTGGTTGCGACTAAAACTTTTCAAGGGAATATTGAGGGTGTTTCTAATTTGTTCCAACCCTTATTAAGTCATAAAAAAGTCCCAATTTAATTAATCTATTCCAAAAAGGTTAACGGACAATTTAATAAAGCGAAGCTTATTAACGGAAAAAGAGGTTAAAATGACAGGATAAATTTCGGGTTGTCACACAAGTTCCTAATAGATGAAGAAAGTGGGAGGCATGTAGAACTTAAAATATAATAAGAACCACAACCTGATGCAACTCAAGTTGGCACTAGCACCGAAAAAGATGTTATTGAAGATGAAGAGATCATTACGGTTCAACCTGTTGAAACACAAGGCGTTCGCGGATCAGGTAGAATTCGTCAAAAACCTTAGAGAGATGGATTTCTCATTGATGAATGCTTCACGATGATGAATGTTGATGACCCCGTCACCTACCGAAATGCAACGGTAGATCTTGAATCTGACAAATGGCTTGAAACCATGAACGTAGAGATGCAATCCATGAGAGAAAACCAAGTATGGGATTTGGTTGAACTTCCTCCCCAACGTAAGATTGTAGGGAGCAAGTAGGTCTTCAAGTAGAAGACTGGCATGGATGACAATTTACATACATTCAAAACAAGACTTGTTGCTAAAGGATTCACTCAAACCCAAGGGGTTGATTATGATGAAACCTTTTCACCAGTTGCTATGATTAAATCTATTAGGATACTACTTGTCATAACCGCATATCATGACTATGAGATATGGCAAATGGATGTTAAAACTGCTTTTCTAAATGGGCACTTGGAAGAAGTTGTCTATATAGTTCAACCCAAAGATTTTTTCGACCAAAGGCATCCTAATAAAGTGTGTAAGCTCAAGAGATGCATTTATGGGTTAAAACTAGCATCTCAAAATTGGAATCATCGTTTTGATGATGAAATCACAAAGCATGGTCTTATTAGAAACGAAGATGAATTGTGTTGACATGAAAACTATTGGGAGATCGGTGACCTTGGTCCTATATGTGGATGACATACTTATCATTGGAAATCGTATTCTGACTTTACAAGGTGTAAAGGCTTGGTTAGGAAAGTGCTTCTCAATGAAGGATCTTGGTGAGGCTCAATATATTCTTGGAATCAAAATCTATAGAGATAGATCAAAACGATTAATAGGTCTAAGCCAAAGTACATACATTGACAAAGTCTTGAAATGATTCAAGATGGAAAACTCTAAGATAGGAGTTGTACCCATAGCACATGTCACAGTACTAAGTTCGTCTCAATGTCCTAGCACAAAGGCTAAGCTAGACAAGATGAAAGATATTCCATATGCTTCAACATTTGGATCTATCATGTATGCCACAAATTGTACTAGACCTGATCTTGCTTATGCTATGAGCATGACAAGCAGGTTCTAAAAAAATCTAGGGGATAGTCATTGGATAGTTGTTTAGAACATCCTTAAGTACTTGTGTAGAACTAAAGATATGTTCCTTGTCTATGGAGGCGTTGATGAAAGCTTAAGCATAAAGTGTTATACTGATGCTTCATTCACAACAAATTGAGATGATTGTAAGTCACAATCAAGATATGTGTTCATTGTCAATGGGGTGCAATATCTTGGAAGAGCTCCAAGCAAAGCGTTGTAGCATAGTCTACTACAGAGTCAGAATACATCGCTACTTCAGAAGTTGCACAAGAGGCTACTTAGGCGAAGAAATTCATTGGATATCTAGGCGTGGTTCCTTCCATTCAGGATCCCCTATAAGTCTTCTGTGACAATGAGGGTGAAATTGCTTAGGAAAAAGAACCCATATCACATAAGAAGACTAGAAATATAAGCCGGAGATTCAATGTCATTCGGTATAAAGTTAAATATGGTGAAATCAGTATTCGCAAAGTTCACACTGATCAAAATTTGGTGGACCCCTTTCACAAATACCCTTCCTCAAGCAATGCTTAAAGGACATGCTCGAGGGATTGGACCAATCGCTATTCTAGTGATTGGATTTGATTTATATATTAGTATTGAATAGCGGAACATTTTGTAGCATCATCTATTGTAATGACTATGATATATATATATATATATATATATATATATATATATATATATATATATATATATATATGGCATATGATCTTTTCATTAAATATTTGTTGAGTTCTTTATTAATATGTTTAATCCTTGAGTAAATTTATTCACTCTAAAATTCATAGTTGGTTATTATTGTTGGAGCAATAATGAAATAAGGCTAATATGAATGGGAATGGTTGATAAAGCATTGTAACCAGTTTCATAGGTACCTGATAGAGAACAAGTATTGGATTGACCCATTCAAGATCACTTCATGGATCACTATCATGAATGATACTTGATAAATGGTAATATATGTATATCCTTAACACCTGATATAGATATATGGGTCTTAAGTATGGGAAATGTTGTTCTTTGATATAGTAAAACGGTGTTCTTTAACCAGGCAATTATAAAAGCTATTTTCAGGTATGATGTGAACCATGCAAGAGGTGTATGTAGTCAAGATGATATTTTTTCCTCTTATTTATTGAGAGTTAGACATCTAAGGTCTGATGTAAAGTTGAACACTTATACGAGATTGATTGCAATTTATATATCATGTTCAATATGATGTCTATAGCAAAGGGATAACTAATAAACTTACCTTACACACCAATTATAGCCTTGGGCTTCTAAGAAATGGATGTTGATAGAATGGCACAAAGTCGTATGTTGATGGGGGCAGTGAAATGTTGTTATACGTTCACCACTATCTATATCAATCTAATATGAGTCTTGCGCAAGTGGGAGATTGAAAGATCTAATATGTTCAAGAGCCATATTAGAATGATATTGCTAATTAACATATGATACTAAGGGTCACACTAACTACAACTTGATACAATTGATTATTTATTAGAAATTGATTTTAATAAATATTCATAAACTCTTAAAATAAGTTGGGAAAATATTTGTTTCAGGGAAATAATTATTTTACAATAAAAGTAACATTAAAATTCATATGATATGAATTAATCAAGTCATGTACACCATTTTGGACTAGAAAAGCTTTTTTGTCTTTTACCTAAATGTTAAGGTTTATATTTTATGAACTGGTATTATAAAATTAACCAAAACTTGTTTCGTTTTTCTGCCCAAAACCGTGGCTTGTCCTTCGCTAGGGAGGGATGGACTTTTGATTTAATTAATCAAAAGAGCATGCCCTAAGGAAGCACGCTTGAGACATGATAATGAGCTAGAGACATGGAGCTTATATCTCTTGGTTATTAACTATGCTTTATGCTTTAAGTGAGGCTTTCATCTTTGGTCTTCATACTAGATGAAAACAGTAGATGCATAAGGGAAAAAGGATCTCTCTCAAGCTTCTTTCTTTCATGCATTAAGAGCTTCTTAAGTTACTTGTTTTCATGCTCTCTTGGATCAAATACTTGGGTATTTCTAAGCTTAAGAGTTAATAAAAGAACTAGCATTCTCTTCAAGTTGATCAATTGTTGGTATCTCAGTTCATCCATCTTCTTCAACATCCAAGCCTCCACCAGAGGACCCAAAGTTCTTTAAAGGTTGTTGTTACTTCCTTCTTCTATGGTTGTGGTTTTTACCTTTCCATTTCTTGAAAGAAGATCCTTGGTGGGTTGTAATTTGTTATTAAGTTCGAAATTTACAAGACTTCCATTGCTATTATTTTGAGTTTTTGGAAACTATTTTTTGAACTAAACCCAACAATAAACCCACCATAGTCACCATATCAATACAAAATATGCCCAGACACTCATCTGGAAACTCCATAATGCCCTCCTTGATTGAACCAAAGATCATAGTAGTCTGCTCCAAAATACCGCAAGTGATCTCTGACGAAATGAACTCTCGCATTTGCTCGTCTAAGGATCTGGCTCTAGAACCCGAACCCGATTCCTCACCAGGACCTGAACCAACTCGAGTGACCACCATACTGAGAATAAACAACACAATCATCAGAAAATACTCAAAGAATGTGCACACTTAGCAAGTTCCTTAGTATCCTCATGACTTCCCTTGTCTCGAGTATGGATCATGTGCTTTTAGTAGTATAGACCCAATACTACCTTCCACACATATCCGTAATTTCCTCAAGAGTCGTGTCGATTCCCCTAACTGGCTCCCTTACTACTAATCATTCGCCCTTCCTGCTAAACAACACATCTGCCAAGCTAAATTACTTCCTAGATTCTCCTAGGATTCCCTTCACACCACTCTCTACCATCAGTTGCAGAAGAAACTCCCATTAATACACTACCTCACAAATATAATTACATGCAATAGAAACTAAATAATTCTTCGACTGCAAGGTCTCACACTACAACAGTAGACTCATACAAGATCTGTGCCATTGAGTTAAACCTAACCTTCTAAAATTATCTAATCATGTAACCTAACATATTTGCTTGATAGTTAATTAATACTAGTGGAGGTCACTAAAAGCACAACGCAGGCAGCATTCGAGCATTAAGTTCTAACCAGTGTACTGCCTAATCAGGACGCACTATCATATCATCTAAAATTTATACTAACATGCAGTTCTAAAGGCTCATACCACAGGCATACAAAGGCATCTCTCCTAGCATCCTATCATGCGATTCTGAGCAAATCCGTAGCTCTAATCTAGCATGTTATTTACATAGACACATATTGGAACAAATAAATATCTATGGGTATTTTAGGAAATACTTACTTGAGCCTGGCCAATTGTTTGCATCACACCCCTTCTTTCATAAAAAGTTTTTGGAAAACCTTTTTCATTTTACCAATTCCTCGATTTGAGTCCAAACACACCCGAGAGTGTGCTCAAATTCCTCAAACCAAGGCTATGATACCAACTTGTAAGACCCAAAAATACTAAGTAGAATTTATTATTTTTAAGTCAAACAAAACCATCAATCATTCATTTCAACCATCAAAGTATGACAATGTGTAACGTCCCAAAAATCAGGGGTAAAATTTTCATTTTTAATATAACTAAAACATTAATACCATTTAATTCAAACAATCAAATCATAGTCAATCAAATCGTTTATCAGAGTTTATCCCACAATCATTCATTGCGGAAATCATTGGTGTGTGCACTACGATCAACCCGAGCTCTTCCTTTCCAAAACGATGATACATGAAACCATAAATAAACCTGTAAGCACGAAGCTTAGTGAGTTTCCCAGAGCATACCATTCACACAAACCACATATCACATATCCTGTTAGCTATAAAACCTACACACATATCATATATACTGTTAGCTATAAAAGCTACCATATATCTCACAAGCCCTGCATACATAAAATCTGTAATAGTGCCATGGGCTACCCCACATGGTCTTTACCTAGGACTGCCATGGGCTCCCCCCACATGGTCTTACATCCAATGCCATGGGCTACCCCACATGGTTTTTACCTAGGACTGCCATGGGCTCCCCCACATGGTCTTACATCCAATTTCATGGGCTACCCCACATGGTATTTACCTAGGACTGCCATGGGCTACCCCACATGGTCTTACATCCAATGCCACGGGCTTCCCCCGGGGTCTTCCCTGCAAATACCATATATAACCAAATAGCATATCATGCTTCACATAAATATCTACACATAACACGTACATAAACCTGTAAGGATCCCATGGCTACCCCCAGGGTCTTATACCATTTTGCCATGGGCTACCTCACATGGTCTTCCATGCAAGTATCACAAAGACAACTAGCATATCACATAATTACTAGCATCCCACCTAGCATAAAGTTAACTATCATATCACACAACATAAGATGGGCCGGCCTTGGTGCCTTAGACCCATTGGTATGGTGAGAAGACTCACCTGTAACTGTCGGCTGAAGAAATAAGATCACGCTGCTCCAACCACCGACACAAACTCCTCTACTGGTCAACACCAAATAACTGAACTCAATAAATACCAATAATTACCAAAATACCCCTAGAAGTCAACTGGTCAACTCTTGGTCAAAGTCAAACTCCTTAGTCAAAGTCAAACTTCCTGACTAACTCTACTCGCTGAGTCAACCCGCTGACTCGTCGAATCCAAGAATCTTCGAGTCCCATCCTGCTCAACTCATCGAGTCGTCCCTCGACTCACCGATTCATGACTTGACCAAAAAAAGGTTAGGGTTCCACGACCAGACTCGCCGAGTCCAAGAACAGACTCGCCGAGTCCAATGCAATCTGCAATAGACTCGGCGAGTTTCATACAACTCGTCGAGTACACTCATGTGACTCGCCGAGTATCTCTAGTTCTCAATCCATTCATAGGCTTTTCAAGCCATGTTGAGGCCCCAATCCATAGTTCTACCCTTCTACAAGCTACCCCTCACGTAAAGTTGCAAACTTTACGTGATACCAAGGAGATATAAGCCCAAAACACACTAGGGCTTGGGTTTTAGACAAAGGGGCTTTACCAACAACCAAAGAACTGAAGCTTTATGACATTCAAAGCCATCATGAGTTTTAGATCTGGAGTAGCAACCCCAGATCTAACTCCCAAATTCGAGATAGGTCTCAAAACAAGCTAAGGGAATCCCAAAACAACCACCAAGGGTTTTTCTCTCTTCAGCACCAACTCATCGAGTCCAACTACCGACTCGACGAGTTGGTCACTTAACTCGCGACCAAAATCCCGCTCTGACTCGGCGAGTCGGAATACCTACTCGTCGAGTTCCCTTCTTTATTTACAATTTTCCCCTGAACTCTTGATTCTGACTTGGGATGTTACATTTCCTTTCTTGGCATTTCTAATTTCGGGTGTTACAACTCTCCCCCACTTAAACTAAACTTCATCCTCGAAGTTCACTATGGCTAACTGACCTGCAATCCGCCTCCAACACCTTTCCTGGTGACTCTAACCCTATTAGCCTTCTGCCCGATCATTCTGGATGGCATAATCCTTACAGGTCAAATCCCCGAGTACAATCTAGTCCTTAACCTTCCTGAGAACACCCCTTGCTCAACTGGCAATCCTTCCGGTACTCCCTGAGTACCTAAGCTAAACATTCTTGGGGTTTACTTCCTTTTCCTCATGCATTTCTGGCCTCCCCAAGGCTGCCCTCTATAGCTATCCATTTCCTTTGTCACTGTGAGGAACGTACCCTTGACGATGATCATCACTACAGCCATTCTCGGTGCCGGTCACTATTGTCGGTACTACTGAACTGCCTGAAACACTGAACTACTATATGGTTGCTTCCCAAAATATCTTGAGACCTTCCTGGTCTCCAATCATCCGTCGGTTATCTGCTAAACCGAGTTTCGACTCAACTATGGAGTCCAAGGACTCCTCACTCAGTCTCTCCCACGAATTCTGAACTAAATCTTTCTCTGGAACTAGTTTCCACTAATTATCTTGTCACTGTGGCTCTAACAACTTCCCGCTACTTCGAAACTACTTTTCTGAAGAACGGCTGGGACCTCCCTGGTCCCGACTTGACTGTCAACTGTCCGAAGCACCGGACACCTTCCCGATTGCTGAGCCAGAGACGCATGCTCCACATTCCCACATGATCTCCGAAGGACACCTCGTCTGACAATAACCGCCCTGGCGATATCTTTTCTCTCGACTCCTTCACTCCCTTGATCCATCCGATCATGATAGGTTGACAACCCATCGCCACTGAATCCGACACAAAAATGAATGCCATAAGAACAACCGTGGTCTTGCATCATACCGGACCTCCCTCGACCTGTCTTTTCCTGGTTAAACATGTCATGGTCCCATTACTGATAGAACCAATTCGAGTCACACTGTGATGGCTTGAGCTACCATCAACCATATCGATTCATTACCCTAGTATCCTGCATTTGATGCCCTTGGCATCTTATGCTCCCAATCTCATCTTACTGAAACCAAATCCTGTACTGAACATGCACGAACCCTGATTCAGAATCCTTTCCGAAACCAATCGACACCCCGCTACTACCTCGAGGTTCATAATACACCATAACTTACGACGTCCCCTTCGTGGCCGATAGACAATCACCCTTAGCCGATCCCTGAGACCACCAGTCTCTCATCTGGTCCAACCACCAGGTTTCCAAGTGATCCAAAAACCAAGACTACCCAACCATAGCCATACTGCCTCACGTGCCACTTATCCACAAGATCCTGCAACTCGAGATCCAACCCTTGACTCAACAGTCTCTGCCATTTCCATTCTGAAATCCCATACCCATCCGGGATCGCCCATGAATAATCCATCGAATAATTCCTCCGATCCTGATTCTACCTAAGTTGTGGCTTTCCCACGACTTTGCGAACTGATCTACTGTAGACCCAATCGCTCGAAGAACTCATGAATGCTACGACTACCCCGTAGTCTTACAACACTTCCCATGCCATCCGATTGTTAGTGAATGCTACAGCCCCCTGTAGTCTGACAACATCCCCACCCTGACTGTCCATTAGTGAACGCTACGGCTCCCCCGTAGTCTTAGAACACTTTCACAGTGAATGCTACGGCTCCCCCGTAGTCTTACAACACTTTCACAGTGAAGGCTACGGCTCCCCCGTAGTCTTACAACACTTCCACAGTGAATGCTACGACTCCCCCGTAGTATTACAACACTTTCATACCACATGATCGTTGCCCATGGCCCTACTGCTCACCTATCAATCTAAATGCATCTCACTGTTTAGTGCCCACATAGTCTATCCTCCCAAACTGAACTCAATTACCGGTTGGAACACTACCTGGTTCCCTTCCCCGAAGCCTGCAATATGACATCAGAAGGACGCGATCCAAATGTCGGGGAGTTTCCCGAACTCCCATCCCATGATATCCGATACTCAGTCGGCCCCTAAGGCCGCCTTTCCTCCCCAAAAGGAAAATGTGAGACACATCCACGTCTCACACTCGTTTTTCTCCGGAATATCTGAATAATTCTCCCCCACTTAGATTCGACTAAGTCCGCTTGGCACATGAAAATTGAAGGATTCTCACATTCTCTCTCTCTCTCTCTCTCTCTCTCTCTCTCTCTCTCTCTCGTTCCAATGGTTAATTTGCTGACGAGCGGCGCCTAACAAAGCTAGAACACCAAGAATAACCCTTCTTAAAACAACACAACTTCCGAAAACCTGCTAGCATCTCTGAATCCGAACCATATCAACGGATTTAGATGCTTTAAATACTATTATACTCGGTTCTTGCTGACCGAAGGTCAGATGGTCTAACCAAATCTTCAGCAGCAATTCTCTCTTCCCTAGATAACCTCGGGAGCCTTTCCAAACATGATAGCTAAGGTTACTGAAACTTAGTCATAATTTCCCTCATATAAGCCCTGGAACCAATCCAGGCCATACCCAAGATGACACGCGCGTACTGAAAATTCTTAGATAACTGGAGTCGGTGCCCTCACTGCTCCTCCCTGATCGTCAAGTGGTTGACTTCCTTGTCCCCTATCTGCCTTCAACGACAATATGACAGACTTGCCCCCTATGGGCATTCCCTGCTGACGTGGCCAAACCTGCTACACCTGTAGCTACCCAGATCACCGAATAGCCTCCGACAATGACTTGGAGCGATCCCGGTATGTGCGGAATCCACTCTGCAAGAGACGTCCATCTGAAAGCTCCTTAAAGATTCCTTGGTGCGCTGGCTGGCACCTGATACTCTTGCTAACTCGAACAATAGCAGAAATTCGACCTGAGGTCTAACTATCATACTCCCCAAGTAATATAAATCACCGGTACCACCGGAAATGACCGAAGATAGTATATCCGCAAACCTCTGGAGGACTCCTGACCATCTCCTTCTGAGTTACCTCGACCATCCGGAAAACATGATGCAACACTTTATCCCAATCCCAATGGCAATCCAATCCCTTGTAACGAGCTCCATCGCGTAGTTTTCGCAAGTGTTGCACCGAATCCGGCCATGTTGGCCTCTTAAAAGCTGATCCAAACTCCTGGATCCCCCTCCCGAGATCCTCCACTATAGGCACCCGGGCTGGTCCCCTTTTCCGCAGGTGACCCTAATCAATCCCTGCTCTCAAACTCTAGAAATCATAACATTCAGGGTCTCGCACCCTGACACACTCACCTGCTCAATCGTCCACAGCCGATCTACAATAGATGGAGCAACCTATGCTCCCAACCAGTTACAAACTATCCCCAAGACAAAGTCTTTAACTCCGAAAGTGCAATAGATCACAACATCAATCCTTGCCGCCTGATGCAAGAGATCCAATGCGAACTCCCAATCCTGGCAGTCCTTCTGCTTACTGGCTCTCTACCTGAGCCAGAACCAAACCCTGGTCCTTCCCCTTGCGTGCTCATCCGCATCCTGCACTGCAGCTATCCCCACAGTCCACTTGTCACCACGAATTCCTTTCCCAGGTTTCTTGGATTCTTCGAGACTTTCCCGGATTCGAGTATGGATCCTGTGCTTTCCGTAGTACGGGCCCAATACTACCTTCCACACCTATCCATACTTTCCTCCGGAATCATCCCGAATCCTCTAAGTCACCTACTTCCCTGATGTACTAAATGTCTGCTAGACAGCAGCACAATATCCACCTAAGCACCTCCTAGGTCTCCCCCTAGGCTCCCAATCACACCAAACCGCCTCACTACTTACTGGAGCATATCCTAGGCTTTCCTAGGTTCCCGACCTCGCCCTGCTATCAGCTGCTGAGAAACTCCTCACGATGCCAGTCATCTATCTCCTGGATATCGTCACATCCACTTAGTAGTTGACTCCCATCACTAAGGAGTTCCACAAAGCACAAAGCAAGCAGCATTCATGCAGGCGCACTCCTAACACTAATCCCATCCTAGGCTCATCCTAGGGTAATCTCCGACCCACAAACGATCATAGAATATTCGGCCCACGTACCACAACCCAAGTTGTCCACATCCACCCTCGCTGACGGCTGCCTTATGCATGCAAATTGTACACAGAACAGGAAACGAGCCGCACCAATTATTCTATGGCCATGATATCCAAACCGTATACAATTTTAAAACATACACGTAGCAGTTACTAGTATCAATAATCATTCTCTTTCGAGCATCGTATCCAGCATCCCAAGGCTACAAACATCACATATCAGGCCAATCTATCACTGTCTACTCAACACTAGCATGCAAGTCTAAGAGCTCATATAGCATACAAAGGCATCCCTCCTAGCCCTAACTAGCATGCGATATTCAGATTCATAACCAAATCATAACAGATAACAGATGTGGGTATTCTAGGGAAACTTACTTGAGCTCGGCCGATTGCATGCACCACACCCTTTCTTTTCTTAGAAAACTTTTCCTTGAAAACATTTTCCCTTTTAAAAAAAACTTCAAGATCCTCAGTCTGAGTTCAGACACACTTGAAAGTATGTCTGAATCCCTCAAACCAAGGCTCTGATACCAACTTGTAACGTCCCAAAAATCAGGGGTAAAAATTTCATTTTTAATATAACTAAAACATTGATACCATTTAATTCAAACAATCAAATCATAGTCAATCAAATCTTTTATCAGATTTTATCCCAAAATCATTCATTGCGGAAATCATAGGTGTGTGCACTGCGATCAACCCGAGCTCTTCCTTTCCAAAACAATGATACCTGAAACCATAAACAAACATGTAAGCATGAAGCTTAATGAGTTTCCCAGAGCATACCATTTACACAAACCACATATCACATATCCTGTTAGCTATAAAACCTACACACATATCATATATACTGTTAGCTATAAAAGCTACCATATATCTCATAATCCCTGCATACATAAAATCTGTAATAGTGCCATGAGCTACCCCACATGGTCTTTACCTAGGACTGCCATAGGCTCCCCCCACATGGTCTTACATCCAATGCCATGGGCTACCCCACATGGTCTTTACCTAGGACTGTCATGGGCTCCCCCACATGGTCTTACATCCAATGCCATGGGCTACCCCACATGGTCTTTACCTAGGATTGCCATGGGCTACCCCACACAGTTTTACATCTAATGCCACGGGCTTCCCCCGGGGTCTTCCCTGCAAATACCATATATAACCAAATAGCATATCATGCATCATATAAATATCTATACATAACACATACATAAACCTGTAAGGATGTCGTGGCTACCCCCAGGGACTTATACCATTGTGCCATGGGCTACCCCACATGGTCTTCCATGTAAGTATCACAAAAACAACTAGCATATCACATAATTACCAGCATACCACCTAGCATAACGCTAACTATCATATCACACAACATAATATGGGCCGGTCTTGGTGCCTTAGACCCATTGGTATGGTGAGAAGACTCACCTGCAACTGTCGGCTGAAGAAATAAGATCACGCTGCTCCAACCACCGACATGAACTTCTCTACCGGTCAACACCAAATAACTGAACTCAATAAATAACAATAATTACCAAAATCCCTGAGAAGTCAACCAGTCAACTCTTGGTGAAAGTCAAACTCCTTAGTCAAAGTCACACTTCCTGACTGACTCTACTTGCCAAGTCAACCCGCTGACTCGTCGAGTCCAAGAATCTTCGAGTCCCATCCTGCTCAATTCACTGAGTCGTCCCTCGACTCACCGATTCACGATTTGACCAAAAAAAGGTTACGGTTCCATAACCAAACTTTTCGAGTCCAAGAACAGACTCGCCGAGTCCAAGACAATCTTCAATAGACTCTCCGAGTTGTTCTTCCAACTTGCCGAGTTCATGCACATATTCATACAATTCGTCGAGTACACTCATGTGACTCACCGAGTATCTCCAGTTCTCAATCCATTCAGAGGCTTTTCAAGCCATGCAGGGGCCCCAATCCATAGTTCTACCCTTCTACAAGCTATCCCTTACGTAAAGTTGCAAACTATACGTGATACCAAGGAGATATAAGCCCAAAACACACTAGGGCTTGGGTTTTAGACAAAGGGGCTTTACCAACAACCAAAGAACTGAAGCTTTATGACATTCAAAGCCATCATGAGTCTAGATCTGGAGCAGCAACCCCAGATCTAACTCCCAAATCCGAGATAGGTCTCAAAACAAGCTAAGGGACTCCCAAAACAACCACCAAGGATAAACCAAAAAGGAAATAGCTTAAGATAAGGCTCCTTACCTCAGAGGTGTGCCCAACACTGATGTAGATCACATATCTATACAAGCCCTTGATGCTAACTTCCAATTTCTCAAGCTCCTTCCACTAATTTCCTCTTCTAAGCCCCCAATCTCCTCAACAATGAAGCCTCACATGAATTTTGGGGTTTCTGGAACTCAAAGGGAAGGTAAAGAGGCTGAAGGAGGAACATAACATTCTTTATATAGGGCACAACCCCAGGATTAGGGTTTTTCTCTCTTCAGCACCAACTTGTCGAGTCCAACTACCGACTCAACGAGTTGGTCACTTAACTCGCAACCAAAATCCCGCTCAGACTCGGCGAGTCGGAATACCTACTCGTCGAGTTCCCTTCTTTATTTACACTTTCCCCCTGAACTCTTGATTCTGACTTGGGATGTTACATTTCCTTTCTTGGCCTTTCTGATTTCGGGTGTTACACAATGTCGAAAAATACTTATCAGAGTACAATCCCAAAATCATAAAATGTTGAACACTGGTGGATGCGATGCGATCATGTTGGGGCTACCCTTTCGAACCAAAAGCACCTGAAAAACATTTTAAACATAAACTATAAACACAAAGCTTAGTGGGTTCCCCAAAATACCACATACCATACATACATTGCCATGGCCAACCCCTATGGTCTTGCATACAAGTTTCATGGGCTACTCCCATGGTCTTTTCCCTAGAATACCATGGGCTACCCTTACAACCAAGTTCCATGGGCTACATCCATGGTCTTTCCTTGAAATGTCATAGGCCACCCCCATGGTCAAACATCCAAGTGTCATGGGCTACCCCCATGGTCTTTCACACGAGAGTCATGAGCTACCCCTATAGTCTTTCATATAAATGTCATGGGCTACCCCTGGGGGTCTTCCATGCAAGTATCACAAAGACAACTAGCATCGTACATAGTATAGTGATAATACTCACCTCAATCCTATGATAAACAAATTACACACTCAAGTTGCTGCTACAAAGGCTCCTCACACTAAACATATCCAAAACCAACCCTAATTAATAATTAGGGTAATAACCCATAATCAAAGGTTCATTTCATATTCTCTCTCACTAGGGTAAAAGTCCATTTTACCCTTTCCAAGATGGACCCACCCAAACATGGCCCAAGTCCCAAAAATGGCCCATAAACACTTTTGGGAGTACGCCATGTGTGATCCTCTGTTGCCTAAAACCACTTTTTAAGCTCTTAATACCTAAAGACTAAACGTCCAACTCACAGATCTACATCTTGGGAAGGTCTTAACTGATAAAGTCATCAACTTTAAGCTTTTTCATGGCTTAATAGTGCCCAAAACCAAATACTAAGTCCATAACACTCTTTAATAACCTCAAACTCTTGCATGATGAGAAATAGCAACAAATACTTCATCTTTATGACATAAGATCCTCAAAAACAACATAAAGTGACAAACTTGAGCTCTAGAGTAGTTTTTACTCACAAAAACCAAACCATGGGACCAAAAGCATGCTTATCTCAACGCTAGTCTAGATGTAAGCCATAGAACCATAAAGGTAATAGTTTTATACCTACAAAAGCTTGCAAAGGTGATGAAGGCCTTGGATCTTCAAGCTCCAGCTACAACAATCCTCAAGGAAAAGCTTCTACTCCTTCACTATACACCATGAACACACAAAAGAGGCTCACACAAGCTAATAAAGGATTAGGTTTTGAGACACTGATTGGGGAGGATGGAGGCTGAATATGGGGATGCTTCAAGGTACTTAAGGTCCTTAAATAGGGGTTCAATGCTAAAATTTAGGGTATAGAGTCTGCATGAGTACGCCTTGCGTACTCCTCACGTACGCCATGCATACTCGACGAAGTCCGCGTCCATCTTAAGTGACCTACACCCAACGTACGCCTCAAGTACGCCCTATGTAGGACTGATTGTGCAATAATTTGTTATTTTAATCTAGAAATGAAAATACCTGGAAACGGATGTTACACTATTTCACACTATTTTTTCTTTCTCTACTTAACAAACCATAATATATTCACATATCATTTCTTACTCTATACCACGTATTAATTTCCACAACCATTAACACTTCAAACCCAACAACCTTGGGAAGAAAAAGGAAGAAAATGTGTTAGCTCATGCTTGGATTTGGGTGTCCAGCTACCCTATGCAAAGAAAAGAAACATTTTGGCAATCTATTTGAAACCACTTCCACAACTATATGGTTAATGTGTTGATTAGGATCTCGATGGACTTTCTGCTAAATGGCACGATGAGGCCAAAAATTACCGAGTACAACTGCGTTTACAAGGAACTCAAAAACTCACATCCAAATACGAGTAATAACATCAAGATTTTTGATGTGTCGTTGAGACAATACCAAGAATCCCAACTTAACCATAAACATTTTTCCTATATCGATGTTTGGTATTTTGGTTACACTATTCTTAAATCTACACATTTTATCCAATATCCACAGAAGGACTTGAACCTTCAACATTTGGCTGAGGGTATTTATCCGTCAGTTGTTGATACCGTTGGGCCAAAAGCCCTTTGGTATATAATTACTTAATTAAAAATTAAAAAATAAATTATTTTGATGAAGGTATACTAAATACAATATGGTGTGCTAGTGATGTGAGGTATTTTTCTAATCGTCAATAATGGGTATACCAATTTGAAATTTCCTAAACGATGATTCCAATCTTCTCTGCTCTTGAAAACCCGAGCTTAATCTTATTGGCTCGGGAATCGTATCCAAGATGTTATACAGCGTGCTCTAATCTTCTTTTTCTAATTTTTGTAGTTTAGCGCAAAAAAGAAGGATATTTTATTGTATGTGACAAAAGAATTGTAAAAATATTTTGACTTCTGTAAAAAAACCATGGGTCCATCACTGAGTACAACTAAAGGTCACATTGTTTTCCTTCTTGCAACTAGATTTATAAATTATAATTTAATGATTTGCTCAAGATATTCTATTTTAAAGATTTGCAATCCAATGAAAGGTCTTTCATGCTCCTGTGATAAAGAAAGTGTGGTTGAGACTTAAAATATGCGATTGAGCAGACAAAAAGGCAAGTATAAAGGAAATGCTAGCTTCCCTCATCTTCAAAGAATCCGATCATCTGAGAACTTACTGACTTATCGGCCATATATACCCTCGCCGGATTCGTCCTGTTTCTTTACAGAATCCGGTCAGCCTCCTTAAACTTTACATTTCTTTTATCAACTTACCAGCCATACATTACATCCGCCGGAGCCAGAGAGGCAAGTTAACATTGCTACCACCGGAAAATTATCCCAAAATCCGGCATCACCTCTCCTGCTAGCTCCGGTTCATGTAAGTCGAACAATGAATGTATTTAAAGTTTAAAAGATCTGGAGTTCTCTATAACAATTTCTTGCTTACAAAGTTGACATTTTGAATCGTCTCTTAAAGCAGTACACAAGTTTCTAGCAATGACATCTGATGGTGAAACAAAAGCTGCACCAAAAGAATCAAAGAGTCCCCCACATGTAAACGATCAGATAGCCTCCCTCGGAAGGAGAAGATTCCGACGAATCAAAAGTGCCCCGCTTGCCAACTCTTTTGTCTCGGATTTCAAAACCACCTCCGCACCTCTGCCACGCCGCAATTCCGTGTTTGACCATTTTTACCCGAATTACTGGAAGATTGCTATCATCTTCTTTGCATATCTAGTTGCAGGTATGGTTTGCTTTCATCTAGTCAGACACCAGATTTCAGGAAAGAAAACAAACAGCATACTCGATGCACTTTATTTCACCATTGTAACAATGACAACAGTCGGGTATGGAGACCTTGTTCCCGCTAGCACTCTCACAATACTTCTCGCCTGTCTTTTTGTCGTCTCCGGCACCTTGATTGTTGGATTGGTTTTAAGTAAAGCAGCAGATCTTTTAGTGGAAAAACAAGAACGATTACTTGTGAAAGCGTTGCATATGAATGAAACCATTGGTGAAGCAGAAATCCTTAAAAAGATCAAAACTAAGAAAGTGAGAAACAAGTGTATAATCTTGGTGGTGTTTCTTCTGGTACTTATGGCAGCAGGGACAGGAATCTTTATTTATGTTGAGGAATTGGACTTCATTCATGCGTTGTATTGTGTTATTGCGACGCTTACTGGACTCGGTTACATAGATAAATGCTTCTCGACAACAGGTGGACGTGTTTTTGCTCTTTTTTGGATCTTGTTAGGTACTCTCTATGTAGCTCAGTTGCTCTTTACTTTTGCTCTGTTACATACTGAAAGAAGGCAACGATCGTTGGTCAAATGCGTTCTTAAAAGAAAAACAACGGGTTCTGACCTTGAGGCAGCTGACTTTGACTGTAATGGCATCGTTGTGTAAGTATATATAGATAACTAGAATTTATTAACTTGCATTCTGAAGATGATAAGATTCTGACATGGTGTTTCTATTTTAAAATTTATACAGAGCAGCTGAGTTCGTTATCTATAAGCTAAAAGAAATGGGGAAGATCAGTGAGGATGACATCACACCTATCATGGATGAGTTTGAAACACTAGATTTTGACAAGACGGGAACGTTGTCTGCCTCTGATCTTGGTCATTAGTTTCTTACATGCATTATGGATATGAAATCAGAAGTTCATAATTTGAACTTGATGTTAGGACAACAGAGAATGAACGTTTTATAACAGAAACAACAAACGAATACTATATTGAATTGATGTTGGCAAAGAGAGAACAAGTATACGGTGGATGAAAGAAAAAGTGTGCTAAATCAATGTAAGACCCCATATTCATTTTTAAAGATAATAAAATAGAAAAGTTTGTTTATAAAAATAAAAGTGAAAATATGGGAAAGTTACAATTATCCAAAGATAACGAGAAAATAACAACTTCCAAACCAGCACCAGAGGACATTAAATGCCACTAGTCAACCACCCCAACTACCAACCACCGACTCATTGAAGGTTGTCAGGGGTGCGACGCATCCCTTGTCTGGGCACAACACATTCACCAGGAAATCAACCTATAAATAGAGGTTCAAGCCTCTTCCATTCCTTGTAGCGTCTCAAATATCTCTTTCTCCCTCTTGAGATCTCAGTCCCTTGTAATTTGATTTCTCGTTCTCGAGTATAATTAGCAAAGCGCTAGAAGTTTTGGAAGGGTCCTGATAAGAGAAGAAAGATTAAGCTTTGAAGTTATGCTCGACGTTTTCCAAGTTATTCAAGTAGGTTACGCTTACTCTTAACTGTAGTTGGATATATTCTTAGTTATTATTATGATGCATGCCAAGTATGAGATTAACATATGCTGAAATGGTCATGCCTCCTGATTGTCTTGACTGGTAGTCCTTTTAGTATTAAATGGGATCAATGAAGGATCTAGGTATTAGTTACTATATTTAATAGTTAATGATTCATTATAGTATTATAGGTTAGTACATGTTTGGCGTGCCTACTCATCGGTTGGATCGTTGTTAGTTGTTCAAGTAATTGTTCAGGTGAGTTCCACTAACTAATTATTATGTTGACAATGCTGGTATATGTCTAATATGTTCTATATATGTGGGAAAAGGATTAATTGCATATGTCTAGTATGTTTGGTGTATATAGGAAAAGGCTAACTGAGGATATCCTTCGTGGAATTAGTTGAAGGAAGACGATCATGGCGCGATGTGTGATCATTCGTCATTTAGTAGTCCGTGGACCTTTAATGGGAAGACGAGATCGGGATATTAGGGGGGGGGGGGGGGCGATCAGGACGCGATGTGTGATCAATCTTCATTTAGTAGTTCATACCCAATATTGGGAAGTCAGGACTAGTATATTAAGAGGAGGATGATCATGATGCGATGTGTGATCAATCTTTATTTAGTAGTCCATGACCCTTTTATTAGGAATATGGGACCAGGATCATAATACTATATATTAGGATTCATAGGTGAACCTATGTGGTACATGAAAGTATATGATTAATATAATGGGTGAGTATTATGTAGAGCTCATTAAGCATTTTCGCTTAGCCGTTGTTTATTAATCTTTTTTAGGATTATCAGAGAAGAACCCAACTTGACTGCAACAACATCCACATTACGATTTTGAAACTACTTTGATAATATAAAGTCTTATGCTATCTACTCCCAGTGAAAATGTTTTATGTAACACTGGGAGAATGAATTTTATGAACAATGTTTTATTATCAGCATCTAATAGCTTTTTATTGGGACCAAACAAGATTTTTTTTATCCTTTTGTTATAAAAGAGATAGGGTGTTTCAATCAATCATAAAAGTGGCCTTATATAGGTTTATAGGAAATAATCACCAACTATTAAAAATGAAAATGGTATAAAAAAAAACAAAAAACAAAAATGCCAAGGTGTTAATCCGCATTACTAATTGGCATTTATTCAAATTAAAACTTGAAAATAAAGAGACTTTAAATCACTTTGATTAGAAATTAATCAATATACCCCCTTGCTTTAAAGTTGTACACAATTATATGTTTTCGTCAACTTTTGTTGAAGGTAACGACTTGCTTAAAATACAGTCACCAGGTGATTTGTACCACAATACTTCAACTCGATCATGCCCCTTTTCTATAATGGTGTGGATGAAGTGATGTCAAATGTCGAGGCGCTTTGTTCAATTATGAAATACTACATTATTTGTGTTGGATTAAGGTGTCTAAGTCAGTAACTAAATTGGTATATTCTTATAATTAGAAGCGAATACCTTTTTAGCTTGTCATCATAACTAGAACTTGATTAGAATGAAATTTGTAGAGAGATAATGATTTATTAGATTATTATATGATTAATAAACTAATTAGAAATTAGGAGGAAATGATTTGTTAATACATTATGTGATCAATATAATAATTGGAAATAGATAGTTGATTTATTAACTTATTTTGTAATTAATAAATTAATATGGGATCAATTGTTAAAATAATTGATTTTTTAATTTATATGATTAATAAATTAACATGAAATCAATTAGAATTATTTAATTATTAATTAGAATTAATCTTGGAATTAATTTAGGATTAACTAGAATTAATTAAAGATGCAAGGGGTGAATTAATTGTAATTGTTAAATAGTTGAACAAAAGAGACAATTATAAAACCATCCTAGGTTGGACAGTTTTGGGATCCCTTCTAGGGTTTTCGGAAGCCTCCTAGATGATAATAAGCAAATGATTTGAATTGGAATTAAATTTATTATTTAATTATTCAAATCTTGTTTTGTCCCTAAGTTACCTAAACTATAAATATGACCCATTGGGCATCAAATTTTAATACTCTTTCTTGGAAGCCTACGAACAAAAATTATACATTTCCTCCTCTCTCCTCAAGTGTCTTCTAGTTCTAGGGTTTGGATGTGAGGCATTAGAGACATCATCCTTTTGGTGCTAGCTTTCCAAGCTCACCAAAGGAAGGAATCAAGTAAACTTGTTTGCTATAACAAGTTTAAGGTATGTAACTCTACTTTATGATTTTTGAAATTTACTAGGGTTCATCATAGTTTTGTTATTCAAAGTATTTTGTCTTAATGTGAATATATAGATTTTTTTAGGTTGCATGTGTCCTTAATTGTTAAGTGTTTTTTCACATTGTGTATATTAGTGTAACCTAATAAACCCAACAGTGGTATCAGAGTTAATTGGTGTGTCTAACATTGAAAGCGCTTTAGTTGAATTGAATAATGTAAATTTCGCAAAAATTGAGCTCATGACATGAACTGGGATCAGATCCAAATTTTTAGGATTTCTTGTCTAATTTGATTTATGTGATTGTTATTTGGTAATTATCTGCCTAGAAATCTATTAAAATCTGATTTTACATGCTTTGGCTGATTGAATAAAATCCCTAAATATTAGTAGATAACTTTAGACAAGATAATGATTAATTATAAGATTAATTAATAATTATCCTGATGGATCTAATAATTAATTTAATTATAATACTAATTAAAAGATAATTATAAATTCACGATAGGCTCAATGATTAATTAATTAATTGATTAACATAGTTAATTTTAAATGTCTAACAACCTGTTGTCAAGATTAAAAATTAAGGAGGGGGACAGGGAAGGAAGGGAGGGGAAAGAAAGGGAATGAGATGGAAGGAGAACCGGGAGGTGATAAGTGCATTGTCGAGTTTAAAGGGAGGGAAAGAAACTTTGCTGTCAAATGATGTTTTCACCCATGGTTAGGGTTCATCAAGTTAGAATTCATCAGTTGGAGAAGATGATTGTGCTAAGGACATAAAGAAGTGAATATGATGTGTGTATGTGTATGTGTGTGAGAGGGAGAGAGGGGAGAAGAAATAGATGAAGAATATGATATGTGAGAATGAAGAAGAAGAAGATACGATGATAAGGAAGAACCAGTAAGAATGAAGATGAAGAATCTATGGTTTGAAGTTGCAGAATGAAGATGAAACAAGGGTAAAATTTGTCATTTTGTTGCTTTCTTTCACAATCCGCTCAATTTTGGGTGGATACAAATCAGCTTAATTTCTTCATTGCCTTTCCTTCTCAATCTATCCCTTTCCTTCACTTCACCTCCTAAAAAACTCAAGAACATGCCAATCCCCTTTGATCCCCTCTTTCCGCTTCCTTTCCCTCATAAAAAACTAGATAACAGGGTGGAAATGATTAATTAAATAATCGATTAATTCAGATAATTAATTTTAAACCTTGTATATTGAAAAATTTTAAAATACACCTTTATATGTCTCTATTATAAGATTAATTACTATATGTATAAGGAAAGTCAGTAGAATCAATAGTAGGTCTCATTCACGAAACCATGTTATAAAGAGGGTATAAGGAAACAACCTATAAAATGACCGTTGAATGTGTGTCTTTTGCACCCATGACTCTCATGTGTGGTGGAGGGTCGTTAGCCGAACAAATTCGATAGGAGATAATCACATTCAGAGGATAATGATATAAAGTAATAGAACCTTCTTTAAAATCTCATTCTAGTTACTTTAGGAAAAATGTGAAATTGTATGCTAATCCATGAGAACACACATTGTTTCTTTATGAGTCGTTAGTGGAGCGTGTGTGGTTAACCAACATACTAATTTGGGACTATATAGATGTAATGATGAAACAACTCGTGTTTATAATTGTTGATGGAGCGTGTGTGGTTAACTGGCACATCAATGAGAGATCACAAATTGACCAATGGTGTTTTAGCGGGTTTGCATGGTTATTCACATCTTAATTGTGATCGTCAACATACCAATCACAATTGGTAAGAGCATAATCTAGATTAAATATGTCACTGATAAGATTCAATGAATCTGAAAAGATCTAGAAGTTTCATGTGATTGAAATTGGTGGAATGTTCTACCTATCTAAAATAGGTTTGAATTTGATTACAATATCCCTCTTTAAAGCTCGAATTGAAAATATGGATCTTAGCCTTAATTTAAATTTTGGGTTAATAATTGAGTATTAAAATCAACTAACATGAATTCTCTCTTCTCCCAATTTTATATGTCTTATGAAGATAGTAACGGTCTTCCTCGTTCTTTTGGAAATATTTTTCCTTAATCTTCTAGAGATGGTCTTCCATATTTAAGTCAAGGTGAAGTTGTTTTTCCTTCCTTAGGAAATGGTGGAACTGGACATCATCTTTCTTCAACTCTTTCACCTCCTCCTCTTGTGATTCTCCCAACGTCACGTTTTCCTTGAGTTGAAACATATGAAACTACTCAACCCCTATTGACATGTAAACATGAATATGGAAATTATGTGTATGCACATGGTTTGAAAATGAAATCATACATTGACAAATTGGAAAGGTTGGGTGTCCTATTCCCAAGGGATAAAGCCATTGATTTGGTTCTTCTTTCACTTCCTAAGTCATATGCTCAATTCCTTAAGAGATTTCATATGAGGAATCTCGATGTAACCTAATTGATTTGCATGGTTGCTAAAGCGGAAATGCATAAGAACACAACCAAAGCATAAATGCTTATAGGGTCTGATACCAAGGTTTCCATGGACATTGATAATGGTGACATTGGTGATCAAGAAAAAAAAATCTTCCCAGTTGAATAGGATCAGCCAAGATCAAACCGTTTGATCATATGGTAAAGAGAAAGTCTCATTCTAAGATCATTCCCAATGTTTACCCCAACAAATCTATTTGTTTTTACTGCCAATTGAAGGGACATTGGAAGTGAAGTCGTCCAAAACACCTGTAAGATCTTAGAGATGGTAAAGTCAAGTCGTGTGACTCTACTTCAGGTACATCCATTATCTAATTGCATAAGTTCCTATTGTTCGATTCTTAATACATAATGTGTTGATCACATTTTGATGGTGTTGCAGGATCTAAAAGAAAGAAGGAAGCTTAAGCAGAGCTAGCTAACCTGGTCATGAGAAATGGAATTTGTTTGCATGGTTCGATGGTCAGAATTTAGAGCTACTTCTAGGAAGTTAGGTTGATTTAATAGATTTCTATTACTCTTCGAAGATGTTTAGAAATATAGTTTTCATTTCATGCATTGTAAGGAAAAAGTTCCAATTTTTCATTTATCTCAATAAAAGCGAGGTTTTGGTTTACGTAGTTGTCGTATCTTATTTCCTTGAAATGACATTAATGGAAGTGTTGTTTATGTTTCTAACAACAGCAATATTAAGTGTGGATTTTATTCTTATGGTATCACTTGTGGAATGTCATAGTTCACCAAATGAAAAGAAATCTCATCTCTAATTGAACAGATACTTGGTGTCGTACAATTCAAAACGTATAATATATGAGAATCTTGTTCATTGAAAAATTGTAACTTAATTCGTTGTTCACACACTTATGTGAGACAAGTGAAAGACTAATGGATCTAGTACATATTGATATGGACTCTTCAGATCCACCACAAGGGACAATAACTCCATTCGTCATGATTTACTGATGCTTCAGTAAATATGATTGTGTTTATAAGATTAAACAGAATTCTAATATTTTGAAAAAAATTCAAAGAGTAACAGAACGAATGGAATAATCTATTAGGCAAAAAGATAAAAGATTAGCCAATCTGAAAAGAAAGGAGAGTGCTTTAGTATCATGTTTATGATCATCTTAGTAATTATGAAATTGTATCACAATTAATCCTCCAAGAACATCTTAGTGCAATTGTATGACTAAGATAAGGAATCGAACATTATTGGAAATGGTTTGATCATAGATGAGTCATACTTTTTTCTAATCAAGGTTTATAGCCATTCTCTAGTAACCATAAATCGTATCTTGAATCTCATTTCAAAACTAAGAAGGATGATGACACCTTATAATATGTGGAATAATAATTTTTTCTTACTCTAGCACATTTAGAATTGGAATTATGATGTTTTCATTGATCGAGAAACAAAAGATAAATTGAGTCCTATTCGATGAAGTGTTTTCTTGTCGGAAATCCATAAAAACTTTTTATTTTTTGTTTTAGCTTGTCAAGGAATGTTCCTTGGGAGAAACCTGATGGGTTTTAGCCATAAGAACATCCTATGTGCTCATGCAACCCTAATGCTTGGATCTAGGTTTCTCTATTATACATGCTATTCATCCAAGACTTTAAACCCTAAATCTAGCATATGATAATCAATATTAACACAATAATGGGTTTAAGATATTACCTTGATTGTTATGTAGCAATAACAATCTCAAATCCTCCTTGTAATGACTTTAGAAAGCTTAGAGTCACAAATGTCACTCCTCTAATGGTTCACAAACACCAAGAGCAAGAGGATGAAGAAGAGAAGAGAATGAGGCTGCCCAAAACGTGTGGAAACCCTAGAGAACAAGTTCACCACGTTTTTGAGCCATAAGGGTCCTTTAAATAGAGAGGCTATTAGGATTATCTAACAAGGAAACCCTAATTTGGATGCTTAAGCCCTAAGCAACCCATGGACTCCTTCCTTAAAGGCCTAGGACGATTTCTAATGGGTTTCCCCATAGAATTCGTCCACACCTTTAATATGGAGTCCATTAGCTCAATATTCAACTATCATACAATTGACAGTTCTAGTCCCTCAAGTTAATTAATGTCTTTTAGCCACACACTTAATTCTTATTAATTCTTGACTAATATTAATTAAACAATATGATTTCTAATTTAATATATTATTCTCATAATATATTAATAAATCATAATAAATCCTCTCACTCCATAATTCATCCTATCAAGTTGCTTTGGTGAAGGCAACCCAAAAGGACCATGCACCATCGGGTCAAGTACATACCAAAATAGTTATGGAATTAGACACTAATCCAACAGTCTCCCACTTGGATAAGTCTAATAACTATTCTGCGTATGACTTCAGATCCTGATCTGCAATCGTAGCTTTGCTGTCAACTCTGATCCTATTAGATACGCGTGTCCTTTAGATAATGGATCATATATTCCTCCATTCTAGATATTGTATAGACCGAGACATGGATCTAAATCATTCTCTCTGTCTATGTGCTGTTTCCCGAATTCAGATTTATGACGACTGACAACAGACTACAATTGAACACATCAATTTAGTCCCGGCTTGGCCAAGCACTTAGGTGCCATCACTAAATCATCGAGGGGCCCACAGATATCGCTTTTATCCTACTTTGGATAAAAGGAATGGATAAACTTTGACTCAATGCTCGCGTGCACTCACTCACCAAATCACACACAACAATATGTTTTATAACACCAAGTTACTGGTGCGTTTACATATTATCAATGTGCAACCGACTCGCAAGATACAACTCACACATCTCGGTTTCAAGAATTTAAGATATTATCGTCTCACCAATCACTCGTGATAAAATCCATGAAGTGATCTAAGTGAGCGTGGGTTTAATCCAATGCTCAAATCATATTCATAAGCACTCATGAACGTTGCAGCAAACATTTCCTTATGTCTAATGCTCTTTAGACAATCCACACACCAATTCACGACAGTCTTCATTCATATCTACTTCCAACATATGAACGACTGTGGCCCGTTTGAATAATTTGACTATTCTCAACCAATTAAATTATTCAGGAAGTCAAAACATGCAAAGTGAAACACAAGAATAATACTAATCTCATATGGCCTCAAACCTTTGAGTATAAATAAAACACCTTTTATTTATCACCATATCGATTACTCATTATTTGTTGTTTCGGGTAATCAACTTTTTACTTGAATTATTACAACACTTGTCCCATGCTCTTAGCATGCACACAATGCTTACCTATGGTTCTTACTTTGTGAAATATATCAAATGACCACATTTCCAATCATACTCATTTCACAACTCCTAATCCTTTTTCATAAGTAAAATAATATCAAATTCTTGCCACTTATGGAATATGTTAGATTCTAACATTTTATGCAATGATCCGTAATGTCACTGCACTAAAGTCACAATGACTATTGCCAATGAAATTACAAATTCCTCTATCGGAGATTGTTACAAGACAATTCCTTAGATATGATGTCTCTCACTCAAAGTACATTCCTTTGAACATCCTTTTGCATAAAAGTTTCTAATCTAGACATTGATTCTCAATATCCAATTCCCAATATGGAAACGTTTCCATATTTTCCATATGACAATCATTCTTAATAGAATCTTTTCTATTCATAATAATGTCGATATGGTCCATCCAATACTATACTTCCAACTACTCACAAACTTTGGATTGTCCTTTGATAGTTGTTTAATTATCTTAGTCAAAACCGATTCTTGTCCTTTTCCCTCTAAATGCGCTAGACATTTGGAAAGTTTTAGAATGGTCAAATATTATAGCATTTGCAATCGTTCCTATACCCGAAGCGTATAGGACATGATACATAATGTCTTACATAAATATTTGATACTTTATCAATCTTCTGCCATAATATTTTATGTGCTACGTTCTCACAATTCGAATTATGAAGAGGAATGTCGTAATCATAATCGAGATTTAAGAAAACACTATGTATCCTTGACTAAGTTTATTAACATTCCACAACCTAAGCCTTTAGATTTGAAATGAAGCATAATATTCTCTCCCTTAATTATAGCAAAACAACTATTCAAGCCTTACAACTTTGCAAAGTATGACTCTTGTTTTCTATAATTAATATTGCTAACTTGTAATACTTGCCTTAATAATCATGAAATCATAACATTTATGCTCCCACTATCACGATGATTATTACAAACATAAGCATAACTCTTATGCTCCCACTAGATTTGACATGTATTCAGAAACAACTTAACTTCCAGAAAACAATACCTATTGAATTTCTTAAGTTCATGTTTCTAATACCTAAAGATTTGATAATCCTTTATCTAAGCTTCTCAAACTTATACACCTTTGTCTTAGATAGCTCATATGTGTGTCTAAACAATTCATACTAATTGTCAAATCTCACAATTCGAATCATGGAAAGGGATACCGTAACCATAATCGAATTCGATAATACAACTTTCACAATTACTATCTTCTTAAAATCTTCCTTAGTGAAAGCATTTCCTCACAGTCATTTTCATGAAGGAGGGAATCTTATGACATTTAGATTTTAATGGTGTATGTGTTCCTATCCATGTGAATTTGTCAAAAACAAAGTTTACGACAAATTCAAACTCATATGGACCGAACTTTCTTAATCTTGATTTCTTGCCTTATGGTAACACGGCTGCCCACCATGTCTTCCAAGTACTTAAGCAGCTCACCCTTTCCTATCAATGTACTTTCCATTGATCAAGGTTTTTGCCTTTTACACGTTCAAATGAGAACTCATAGGACCCACATGCATAATTAACTCAATTGGAACAGAAACAAGATAATGTCAAAACGATAGGTTGTAAACCTCTACTTGTGTGCTAGTGATGATCGATAAGGTTTATTCTTGATTAGTTCTTGAATCTTTTCAAGACCATTAAGACTCCCACTGACTCCTTGACATATAAGATTTTCTTGTCAATGCATATTTCTTGACAATCAAATATTCAAGAGTTAGTGCAACTTTTATCAAGACAAAACACTTCATAAAATTGGTCCTAGTTGGTCTTTGTCTTATCCAAGACATCACAACTTACGAATTTCAAATGTGCAAGAATAAGAAAACCTTTTTCCAAATTCTACATTTGATGAATGTTATCAACCTTTTTAAGACTTGTCACTCAATGTCACAATCTTAACTCTAAGACTTGTTTTGGAACGAAGTATGATTGACTTCTTAATTTAACCATTTCTTCAATTCTTGATTCCTCTTCTCAGAGATACAATTGTACTAAGACTTACACAGAGGATCAATTGCGATATGGTTCTTAATCATTAAGACCTATCATAAAACATAAAAGGTACTCTCCCTTCTTCTTATAATAGAGAAACTTTTATCTTTCTGCCTACTTGATTCTTCCTATTCGTTCTACTATTGATTCAAACTCTTTCAATCAATTCAGAATTACGCTTAATCTTATAAGTATAATCATGTTTACTAAACCTTTAGTGAATCATGACAAATATCTTTGTTACTCTTGTGGTGGACTTGATCAACACACAACTTTGTGTATTCGATCTCCTAGTCCTTCACTTGACACTTTGTCAACGACTTAGTCTAATTTCCAAATATGAAATTTCTCATTCATTGTGCAACCAAGTTGCATGATTCCAAGTTTCTGTCCAATTGAAACTTGGGCGATGAGAAACTCTCCCTATTTGGTAAATTCTTGACATTTCCATAAATAACATAAGTAAGAATTACATCCATTTGTTGTAGAAATGTGCAAACATCAATTTTTTCATAAAGATTTCATTGCAAGGAAATAAATAAATAAATAAATGAGTCAAACCAAAATTTATTTTTATTCATAACAGCAGCGGAAAACATTTGTCCTTACAATGCAAAATCAACTGAAAAACTATGTAGTCAAATATTCCTAACATTTCTATCATAACTTTCTAAGCTCAAAATCTAATCTTCAAGTCCATGCAATCGAGATCCATTTCTTTGTGATTAGACTCATTTTGCTTTTTCCATCAAGCTTCCTCTCTTTTCAATGATCCTGCAAAATATTCAAATGCAATCTTATCACATTATGTATTAAGAATCAACGAATAGGAACTTAATGGGGTTAGATAGTGGATTTTACCTGAAGCACAACCATACTCTTTGACTCTCCCATATTTTGGGCTCTTCAGGATCTTAGGGCAGACTTGTATCCAACACCCTTTCTCTTGGCAACAAACGCAGGTCGGTTCTCCTAGAACGTCCTCGGAAGCATGGTTGGTAGATTTTCCCAACAAATATGCTCCATTGCTTTGCCAAATCATTTCTAATTCAGCAGCAATGAGCATGTAAGTTAGGTCAATGAGGTTTTCGTCATGATCCATCATATAATACTTTCTTTTGAACTCATTATATGATTCGGGAAGTGACTTCAGAACCCAGTTCACAGCCAACTTACCCGGAATGACGCACCCAACATTATCAACCTATCGATGTGTGATTTCATTGCTAGAACGTGGGCACACATGGGTTTACCATCTTCATGTTTCATTTCCAATAGGAATTTAGTGACATTGAACCTTTCAATTCTTTGATCTTGTGGGTTAGGGAGAACAACGGGAGGAGGAGGAGGAGGAAGTGAAGCATGATTTCTTGTTCCTCGATCGAATCGTGGAATATCATCTTCATGTGGAAAGCATGTTCCACGGGATTTGGGAAGACCATAGTTGTCGTACTTTGACATCTACAAAACGGGAGAAAACAAATTCAAGTTAGTTGATTGATTGAGTCCTTAATAAATCACCCAAATGAGATATTAAGGCTAGGACCCAACACAATATTCCACAACTCGAGAGAGGGATGTCGTAACCCAAATTGCAGAACATTTGAAGGTAAGTGAATGACGATTCACTAATTTTCCACCATGAAAAACGAAAAAGAAAATTAAGTTTTAAATCTATGAAAACTCCTAGATCCTTTGAGATTCATTGAGCATTTCAACGGCATGTTTAAATCTCGATATGCCCCTCTAGTTTGTGACTGGGATGCCGAGGATCACAAAGCGGGTGTGAATAACCATGCAAATCTACATGGTGCCCCCACATGTTGCAGTCACCTATTCGATGTGTCGGTTAACTACACACGCTCCACCGAACTATGACAAACATTGAGTCACCCTTTGCTACCTTTGCTTAGAACCATTTAGTGTGCCGGTTAACCACACACGCTCCACTAACGTCTTCGCAAGGGCACAAAGTGTAATTTCATGGAATTGCATCAATTCACTTTTGCCTAAAGTAACTAAGATTGGGAATTTTATGAAAGCATTTAGTTACTTTTATACTTCATTATACTTATAATGGAAGGTTTCAGTCCTATCCTACCCGTTCGGCTAACGACCCTCCACTAGTCAAGAGTGCGGTGGGTAAGAGTGGATACCCATTCAATCGCCATTTTATAGACAATTTCCTTAAACACCCCTTATAGACCAGCTTCGTGAATGAGGCCTACTAACGGCAAGACTGACTTTTACTCATACATATATATATATATATACACATATATAATGTTAGACTTTTAATGTTATATATAGTATAGGGTGTATTTTACACTTTTAAAATACTATGTGGTCAACTTTAATAATTATACTTTTAATTCAATTGTAAACCAAAAACTATATGGTTTTATTAAATCTCATTTAATTATACAACTTAATTAATTAATAAAACCATAAGGGTGTGATTTGAACTTTTCAAAACAATACTAGGATTTTAGAATTTAACATTCCTAAATTAAACTTTTAATCAAGTTTTAAATTCCAAAACTTGAGGGCAAGTTTTGAAACATTTCAAAACAATAGGGTTTAGAATTTAAATATTTCAAAATCAAACCTTTTAATCAAAATTTAAATTCCAAAACTTGAGGGCAAGTTTTTGAAACTTTTTCAAAACACAAGGATCAAATAGCAAATAACTTAAATAAAACAATTAATCTAATTATTATCTAATTTGACCTAAAATCAATTTCTTGCAAGATAAGTTATCCAATTAATACAAATAATCAAACTTTAATCAAATAAGGAAGTTATTATCTAATCAATTGGTAATTATCTTTTGTTTAATCAAGGATACACTCAAAATATGATTAAAATTCAAATTTTAATGACCCATAACAGTTAAGGAAAGTATCCATGAGTAAAACAGCAAGAAATCCCGAAAATAGCTCCATCTGACGCTCGAACTCGCCGAGTACCACACTGTACTCGGCGAGTACCACAGTGGTACTCGCCGAGTTCATCAGGCAGATGGATCAAAACTCGATTTTGCAACTTGAACAAACACACAAGGCATCAATACAATAGAAACCAATCAAGACTCTGATACCACTGATGGGTTCTAGCCATAAGAACATCATATGTGCTCATGCAACTCTAATGCTTGGATCTAGGTTTCTCTATTGTACATGCTATTCATCCAAGACTTTAAACCCTAAATCTAGCATATGATAATCAATATTAACACAATAATGGGTTTAAGATATTACCTTGATTGTTATGTAGCAATAACAATCTCAAATCCTCCTTGTAATGACTTTAGAAAGCTTAGAGTCACAAATGTCACTCCTCTAATGGTTCACAAACACCAAGAGCAAGAGGATGAAGAAGAGAAGAGAAGGAGGCTGCCCAAAACGTGTGGAAACCCTAGAGAACAAGTTCACCACGTTTTTGAGCCATAAGGGTCCTTTAAATAGAGAGGCTATTAGGGTTATCTAACAAGGAAACCCTAATTTGGATGCTTAAGCCCTAAGCAACCCATGGACTCCTTCCTTAAAGGCCTAGGACGATTTCTAATGGGTTTCCCCATAGAATTCGTCCACCCCTTTAATATGGAGTCCATTAGCTCAATATTCAACTATCATACAATTAACAGTTCTAGTCCCTCAAGTTTAATTAATGTCTTTTAGCCACAAACTTAATTCTTATTAATTCTTGACTAATATTAATTAAACAATATGATTTCTCCTTTAATATATTATTCTCATAATATATTAATAAATCATAATAAATCCTCTCTCTCCATAATTCATCCTATCAAGTTGCTTTGGTGAAGGCAACCCAAAAGGACCATGCACCATCGGGTCAAGTACATACCAAAATAGTTATGGAATTAGACACTAATCCAACAAAACCTTATATGTCAAGAATTCAGAACGAATTGTATTGATCTTGAGTGTTTCAAGAGTCGACTGACAATGATCCTTTTAGCACACAACCTGAGGTTGGAAAACATGTTATGTTTTAATTGACATATTCATATTTTTGTGCACTTCCAGTTGAGTTGTCAATGCTTATGAGTTCTATGTTCTTCATTTAACTGCAAAAGCAAAACACGTTGTTTCGTGAAAGTAAACTAATCAATATGGATGAGTTGCTAACAACACAGAAGCACCGATAGGCCCTTGAGCTTCCAGAAAGCATGAAATTGAAAAAATAGTGAAGTTCAGTTCATGGATGAAAACTGAATTTGAACTTGATTTGTCCTAATCCTTATATTGTGGATGTAGGTTGGAAATGGTTGATTCACATGGATAGGAACGTATGCACCTTGAAAATCTATATGGAAAAGGTTTTCCTATAATTCATGAAAATGATTATGAGGAAATACTTTTGCTGATAGATTTTAAGATCTGATAAAAATTAATATGGATATTGATCGTGTTAATTTTCTTCTCAAATTCGCAATATGATTATGAGGTGCAAAGTGTAATTTCATGGATTAGCACCATTTTCACATTTTCCTAAAGTAACTAATATTGGGAATTTATTAAAAGTTTAGTTACTTTATATTTATAATTATACTTTTAATGAGGGAGAATTAATGTCCTATCATACCCATTCGGCTAACGACCCTCCACCAATCAAGGAAGTGGTGGGTGAGAGTGGACACCCGTTAAACCGCCATTTTATAGGCAGTAACCTTATACCCCCCTTATAGACCGGCTTCGTGAATGAGGCCTACTAACGGCAAGACTGACTTGTTTTATATATATATATATATATATATATATATATATATATATATATATTATTAAACTCATAATATTATAAAGTATAATGGTTGAATTTTAACTTTTAAAACTCTAGGGTTTGGAATTTAAGTTTCATTAGTGAGACTTTACAAATTCCAAAACTTGAGGGAAAGTTTTGAAACTTGTCAAAACTCTTCATTTCTATAACTTATGAGTTAATGTTGGTTTAATGAAAACACTCTTGATTTTCCATAACTTGAGGACAATTTATAGAGTTCATTAAAACATTTATGATAAGACTTTTCATGTTCCATAACCTGAGGACAAGTTATGGAACTCATTAAAATCATTAAGATCAATTTTCAACAACTAAAATTATCATATAATTTGAGATTGATCTAGCTAAACTCATAAGCAAGATAATATCAAGTCAACAATTTGCAAGCAACTTTGTTTATCATATAAAACAACAATTATCTTAAAATTTTGACAATTTTCTTGTGATTGGATGAGCATAATCACTACCATATCATAAAAAACAGATTTAATGATGTAAAACACTTTGTAGTAGTGATTCCAATCTAATCTCGGCCAAAAGCACTCGAAATGCTGCATCCATAGCCAAGGACTCGACGAGTGCATGAACTGACTCGTCGAGTTGTCCTTGATACCGAGTAGACTCGTCGAGTCAGCCAGTGGACTCGGCGAGTTCATCAGTCCGAGGCCAGAAAATTGATTTTTTCAACTTTGAAATTTAACAAGCATCAAGTATAATAGAAAACAACCCTAGGCTCTGATACCACTATTGGGTTTTGAGCACTATAACGCTCCTATGGTGCACATGCAACCCTAAATTCTTTGTATCTATGTTTTCTCTAATTATACATGCATATTTTCAATTTTCCAAAGCATACATCCTAACTAGCATACAAAATGACATTTGAGCAATACAACTTGTTAGATGACTTATCTCTTAGAAGGACTTGTAGTTCTTGACCTTTGAAAGCTTGAGCACCCCAAGTGTGATGCCTCTAATGGTTCACAAACACCGATATGCAAGAGGAGGCTTGAGAGAATAAGTTATTTAGAACAAAATCTATACACACTCTCCAAGAATGTTGTGGCTATGTGTAATCGATTTTGGCCATGAGGGGTTCCTTTTATAGTGCTAGGGTTACATCTTTGCAAACCCTAATAGCCTTTCATATTACTTAGGCTCCATGGACTATCACATTGGTTTAGCCCATCCTAAATAACCATGGGTCATTAGCCCACATTATAAGAATCATTGATTTACATAATCAATCCTCATATATTTAATTAGTCTCTTTTGAACACAAAATTAATTCTAAATTAATTCTTGATCAATACTAATTAAATAATATGATTTCATATTAATATATTATACTTGTAATATATTAATAAATCATAAATAATCTTATTCTCAAAAATCCATCCTATCATATTGCACTGGTGAAAGCAACCCAAAAGGACCATGCTACAATCGGGTCAAATACATCCCAGTTATAGTTATGGGCTTAGACACCAAATCCAACAAGTAGTGCAATTCTTGGACAATTATACATCAATTCAACAGATTTATGACAATTTAGTATATTCATAAAATAGACTTATCAGGGGATACCGGTTCTTCACCGTTACCTTATTCAACTCCCTGTAATATGTACACATCTGATGTGACCCGTCCTTTTTCCTCACAAAAAGGATCGGGACTTCCCATGGCGAACCGCTTGTCCTAATAAATCCCTTGTCTAATAGCTTTCGCAGCTTTGTAGACAACTCCTCCATCTCGGGAGGAGCCAACCGATATGGTTCATTGGCTATCGAAGCCGCACCATGGACTAGGTCAATCCTGAACTCCACCTACCTCTCCGGAGGTATCCCAGGAAAATCCTCTAGGAACACGTCCGAGTACTCCCGTACGATCGGTACATCATCCATTTTCGCCTTACCCTTATCCCGGGTATCCATGACATAGGCGGCATAACCTGCACAACCCTGCTATAGGTAGCATCTCACCATCGCTGCTGAACACCAGGTCGATCCACCTTGTGGCCTCTCGCTCTGAATCACTAAACCTCCCCCACTTGGGGTCCAAACCTGTACAAGCTACTGCTCGCATTCGATCATTTCCCATTGGGGCTCAACCAGTCCATAGCCACGATAACCTTATTCCCTCGAAAGGGAATAAGGACTAAATCCATAGAAAACTGCTCATCGAACAACTATAATGTACATCCTCGATGAACCCTCGCAACTCGTACCGTCCTATCATCTGCTATTCTACATCAAGAGGACAGTCCAGCTCCCCCGGAGCTCCAACAAATCGCTTGCTAAGTGCGAGCGATACAAAAGATCGGGTAGCCCCCGAGTCAAACAATACCAGAGCAAATATTCCGTTCACAAGGAACGATCCTATAAGGAACACATAAACATAAGCAACAATAAATATCAATAAAGACATAAGGAGAAGATACATACCCGTCACGATGTCGGGTACTGCACGTGCCTTCTCTGCAGTCAACTGGAAGGCTCTGCTCTTCGCCACCGGCGCCTCTGCCTGGCCCTGACGACCATCAGTAATCCTCAACGTAACAGGAGTTGGTGCTGCTAACTGTCCTGCTGTTGCTAAACTCGGTCACTAGGAATTATTGTGGCCTCTCTGATTGCACATCAAGCAAATTAGATCAGATACTGTCGAGGCGGCGGTGGTAGCAGTATAGTCCCTGCTAACATGACCAGTTCAGCTGCACTTGAAGCATCCCCAACACCCGCCCTGCACATTCCCTCGTGCGACCTACCACACTTGACACAACGGCCTCGGCCCTGCTGGCCCTTCCTCGGGAATCTATCTTGGGCTTCTTGCCTGAACCCTCCAAACCAGATGTCGCATCTGGTTTCCTCTTCCTCTCCATCTCTAAATCAATCTATCTCTTTAGCCCTGGCAATCATATCCTCCAACGTCTTGCAGCTGGGTCGGCTCACAAACTGTTGGATATCGCTTCTCAACATCTCATGATACCGGGCGTTTTTCATCTCCTCGTCCGCCACATATTGCGGAACAAGAAGGGACCTCTCCCTGAACATAGCGGTGATCTCTATCACCGTCTCAGTCATCTGTCGGAGGTCCTGAAACTCCCTAGCAAGCAGTTGCACCTCAATCACAGGTGCAAACTTGGCCGTGAACCTAACTGAAAATTCACCCCAATTCATCGCATAAAGAGTTGAATCATCTCTAATGGCATGTCCAACCTCCTCCCACCAATCACGTGCCCTGTCCTTCAGAAGACAGGAAGCAATTTAGACATCACAACTAGCATTTTAGGGCTAGGAAATTCCGTTCATGTGTAACTAACTTTCGATGTATCTTGTAACCCTAAGTACAATGTTATACATGTTATTCATTCAAAAAACAACTATTTGAATCAAAACTCACTCGTGAAGCTCCAAACCTACTTCAATGCCCTACATTCCCTCAACTTTGGGTTGTAACCCTAACTTCCCGGTTCAAACTCTTATTGGACTAGGATACTCTTATTGGGCCTAATGGACCAATAAACCCTTAACTTGGTTCTTTTGGGCCAAGAACCCACATTTGGGCCATAGTTGGGACCACATTCATTTCACAATAAGTGTTTTGGGCCATAAGACTCTTCACGAGCCTTATTGGGCCGAAAAACCATTCAAGTGATCACATGGGCCGAAAACCCATCTCTTTTACCTATTTTGGGTCGTAAGCCCCTAATGGGCCCAATGGGTCGGAAAAATTCATTTTTGGGCTATACAATCTCGATTGGTAATCAAATATGAGCTCAACATCCAATTTCATTTCCTCTCTCTCTCTCTCTCATTCTCGGTTTAAAAAAAATTGAATTGATTAAAATGTGACACCTCACTAATGCATGGTGGAAATCCATGCATATTGTCCACCATATTGTTGGGTTTTAAGCATTCTAACACTCCTAAGTGTACATGAAACCCTAAATACCTTGGATCTATGCTTTCTCTATTATACATGCAAATATGAATATTCCAAGGTATTACCCTAACTAGCATACAATCTTTGATACTTGGGTAATAAAATAGATAGAATCCATACCTTATTGATGTAGCTTGACTCGAGGAAGCTCGAGAGCCTAGTGCCCCAAGTGTGACACCTCAAATGGTTCACACAACATCATCAACACTTGGAATAACCATGAGAAGAATACACTCATGCTCAAATCGGCTAGCCCTCATCTATATATCACTAGTGCCATTTGTTTGAACTAAAGGGGTCCTTATATAATGTGCACATTAGGGTTACATTATGTAACCCATGACTTTACCTATTCTTTATGCTCCATGGGTTTTAACCTCCATGGAGTATCCATGGGTCACCACATGGGTTAAACCCAACATAAGGAATCATGGATCATAAGCCCACAAATATAAGAATGAATGATTTACACAATCAATCCTCATATATTTTATTAGTCTCTTTTGATCACTAAATTAAGTCCAAATTAATTATTGATCAATACTAATTAAATAACATGATTTCATATTAATATATTAGTACTTATAATATATTAATATGTCACAAATATCCTCTTTTCACAAACGGTCTATCCAAATGTTTCGATGCCATGCAACCCAAATGGACCATGCCGAGTCGGGTCAAGTACATACCAATTATAGTTATGGAATTAGACACTAATCCAACAGTCTCCCACTTGGATAAGTCTAAAACTATTATTGAGTACGACTTCAACAACTAACTGGCAATCGTAGCTATCAAAAGTCGTTGTCGAACTCTGACCTTTGTCAATGACTAGTCCATTAGATAAGGGATCATATATTCCTCCATTCTAGATATCATATGGACCGAGACATGGATTATAAATCATTCTCTCTATCCATTTGGTGTTTCCCAATTTCCGATTCATGATTACTGACTGATTAAATAGATCAAACCAGTCCTGGCTTGGCCAATCACTCACATGTGTCATCATTAAATCATCGAGGGGCCCACAGATATCTCTTTTATCTCGAAGTTAAAAGGAATGGATAAACTTCGACTCATATGGCTTGTTCTACTTCTTGTTGAATCATACATAAAGGCCCGTTTTATAACATCGAGTTACCAATGCGTTTTTGTGTAATCAATGTATAACCAACTCATAGTAACAACTCATACCTCTAGGTTTCAAGAATATAAGATATTATCATCTCATGATCACTCATGATAAAATCCATGAAGTGATTCAAATGAGCGTGGGTTCAATCCAATACTCAAAACTTATGAGCACTCATGAGTGTTGGAGCACCTCTTTGCTATGTCCAACATCTTAAACATCTACAAGCCAACTCATGACAGTCATGATTCATATCTACTTCCAACATATGACCGACTGTGGATAGTTTGAATAACTTAGTCATTCGGGAAGAATGACCTAGTTTATTCTGGAAGTCAAAACATGCAAAATGAAATACAAGAATAATTGAATCCAATATGGTATCAAAACCTATGAATATTAATAGAAAACTTTTTATTTATCACCATACTGATTACTCATTATTAATTATTTCGGTTTTATCAACTTTTTACTTGAATTAAAAACACTAGTTGTCCCATGCTCCAAGCATGTACATTATGTTTTTCTAAACAATAGCTTTGCCATACACCAAGTATGCACTCTATGTTTGTCTATGATCCTTACTTTGTGAAATAAACTAATTGAACATAATTTCAATGATTCTAATTTCACACTCCCAAATCCTTATCGTAAATGTAAGAATTCCAAATTCTTATCATTTATCGAAATCTGTTGGATTTTAAACTTATATGCACTACCCTCTTGTAATGAATATGTACAAAGTCACAAAGACTTGTCAACAATCATTACAGGGTATTCCAATGAAGATCTACTCCATGGAAACAAAATCTCATATTCAAAGTACATTGCTTTGAACATGCTTCTTGCATTAAGTTTTTCTAATCTTACATAGATTGCTTCCATCTATGGAGACAACTCCATATTCCCATTTTGACTATCATTTCTAAACAAGAGTTGCCTCTTTTCAGAATATGTCAATATGGTCCTTCCAAAGTTAACATTGTACTTCCAACTATCCCTAAGCAACCAATCTTTGGTAAACCTTAGATTGTCCTCGAAAATTGCTTAATCATTTTAGTCATATCCAACTCTAGACCTTTTCCCCTTCTTAATGCCCAGGCATTTGGAAAATTTAGAAAGGATAAATATGATAGCACATGCAATCGATCATGTACCCAAAGCAAATGGGACACGATTCATGATGTCTCACATAAAGACATGATTCTAGACCAGTCTTTTGCTATAATGTTTTTTAATTTGCCATGTTTTCAAAATTTGACTATGAAGAGGGATGTCGTAATTATAATCGAATTTTGAGAACGCAATATATAGAATTTTCTTAAGTTGAACCAAACCAACATAAAATTCATATATATATTCTTGACTAAAGATGATTAAAATCTCAATCTAATCCTTTTTAGAATGATTAAAATCTCAATCTAAGCCTTTTAGAATTGAAATGAAGTATAATTTCCTCTCCCTTAATTATAGCAAAACAACTTTTTAACCCTTGCAACTTCACGGATTGAAACTTTTGTTTTTCTATAATTAACATTGCTATCTTGCAATACTAGTGATAATTATCATGCTCCCACTAACATGATGATTATTAGCATAACACTTATGCTCCCACTAGCTTTGACATGTATTCAAAAATCAGCTAAGCTTCTAGAAATCAATACTTTATTGACTTTCTTACCAAAGTTTAGATTTCTTATACGAGATGTTCTGATAAGACTTTATCAAAATCACACACCTTTCCTTAGATAGCTCACATGTGTGTCTAAACAATTTTTAGAACTACGAAAAGGGATGTCGTAATCATAGTCTCAATTGTTTAGAGCTTTGCCATTTCTCACAAGTCCATGTTAGTGTGTCGGTTAACCACAAACGCTCCACTAACGGCTTTGAGAATGAAAATATCACAATTGTTATCTACTTAAAATCTACTTAGTGAAAGTGCTTCCTCACCATTATTTTCATGAATCGGAGAGAAACCTTATGACACTTAGATTTCATGGTGTATGTGTTCTTATCCATATGAATTTGTCAACCCATAATCACAAGACAAGGTTAATGACAAATCCAAACTTATATGGATTGAACTTATGTAATCTTAAATTCTTGCCACCTGGCAGCACAAGGGTCTGCCATTCCTTCCAAGTAGTTTTGCAATCAATTGAGAACTCTCAGAACTCCTATGCAAAGCCAACATTAACTGGAAAGAGCACAGAAATAGAAATATGTCAACACGATAGGTTATAAACCTCACATCATGTGCTAGTGTCAGACTATAGGGTTTTATTCTTGATTAGATCATGAAATTCTTTCAGGATCTTTAGGACTCCCACTGTCCTCTTGACATATAAGACTATCTTGTCAAATATTCAAGAGATAGTGCAGATTCTTTATCAAGAAAAACACTACACACAATTGGCCTTAGTTGGTCTTTGTTTTATCCAAAACATCACAACTTACCAATTTCAAATGTACAAGAGTAGAAAATATTTTATTCTTACATTTGACAAGTGTTATAAACCTTCTTTCAGATGTATCACTCAAGTTACAATCTTGGAGTATGACTTTAAGACTTGTTTTGGAACGAAGTATGACTCGTCTTCTTGATTTAACCATTTCAACAATTCATGACTCCTCTTCTTAGCCATAAGAATGCACTAAGATATCCGTAGAAGACCAATTGTGATATGGTTCTTTAATCATTAAGACAATCACAAAACATGATACTAAAGTACTCTCCCATCTTTTCAAATTTGAGAAACTTTTATCTTTCTGTCTAATTTGATTCTTCTCACCCCTTCTGCCATACATTGAAACTTCTCCAATGTTTCAGAATTATACTTAAACTTGTAAGTATAACCATATTTACTAGCTTTAGTAAATCATGACGAATGGTCTTAACGATCTTTTGAGGTGGACTTGATCAGTGCACAAGAATATGTACTCGATCCCTTAGTCCTTCACTTGACTCACATATACATGTGAACAAGGAATTAGTCTTAATCTTCCAAAGATGAAAATTCTCATTCATCATAATACTTGCATGATTCCAAGTTTCGGTCCAATTGAAAATTGGGTGATGAGAATCTTTCCTTATTTGGTAAATTTAGACACTACCACAAATGAAAGAATCAAATTCAAATTTCCAATATTGCTAGGAACATACAAACATAAAGTTTTCATAAATTTCATTGCAAGGAGATATAAAATAAAGTAAAACTTTTATTTATTTATAAAAATGCGGAAAAACTTTTCCTTACAATGCAACTTGAAATGAAAACTATGCTATTACATGTTTCCTAGCAATCTATCATAACTCCTAAGCAACAGCTCAAAATTCTGATCACCGAACCATGCGATCAAAATCCATTTTCACGATCAGAATCATGTATATACTTTCTTTAATTTTCTTCACTTTTCTTTGATTCTTAAAACATCAACATGTGACCCAGTCACATCATGTAATAAGAATCTCATAATAGAAACTTAACAGAGTTAGATAGTGGACTTTACTTGAAGTAGAGTCAAACTTCTTGACTTGATCAACCTTATCATCTTTCAGGTAAATAGGCAGCTTCGCAATCAATTCCCCTTCCTTTGGCAAGAGAAACATATGGACTCTTTAGGAATGGTACATGGGACTATTGCAGACTTAGCCTTTCTCTTTACCATTTGGTCAACCGAGTTGACTGTGGCTGATCCCTTTCCATTGGGAAGTGATAGTTAGTTTTGTTTACTTCTTTCTATAGTTTATTTTAGCATATTTCATTCATAACTTAGATAATTTCCATGCATATTTTCCCTTTTGTTATTTTATGACTATTTCGAGTACTTTCGAATCTTGTGAGCATAATTGCAGGTTTTCGGGTCTAGCGGAGCGGGAGTGTTCGGGAGTATGGGGAGCGATGAGATTTGATAGGCAAAAAGGATGTTAGGCTTGGTGATTGTGGAGATGGTGCATGGAGCGAGCTTGATGATTATTTGAAGGTTTGGAGAGAAATAAACTTTAAATTTGCAAGATGCGGGCATACGTAGCTTTTTAATCGGGAGAGTGCACGAGCTTTGGAGGATGGGGAGAGGTCAAATTGGGCTTAAAATGAAGAAAAACTTGAAGAAAATGGGCTAGGAGGTGATTGGATTCGATCTGGGCTAGTGGGATATGCTTTGGAGGCCCAAAATCTCAAAGAAGCCCATGTCAGGCACCACCCGCGCAACCCACCCGCGCAGCAGCACGCGGGTCGCGCAACCTCCTGCAGGGGCAGTTTCGGAAATTCTTCTTTTGAGCTATTTGAGGAAGGTTGGTGCCCATCTTTTGGATACTCTTGAACATCCGATTTTTGAAGATTCTCTCTGGAGTTTTGGAGATTTTTGAAGGCCAAGAACACTTGAAGAACATCATATTTTTACCTCTTGATTCTTGCTTAATGTTTGGTACAATTTTCTCTAACTTTGTTTCTTTGGGTTTAGCCATGCTTGGCTAAACTAATCTTGGTTGACTTTTGGTTAATCCTTTGAACTTTTGTTGAATGTTGAAGAATCCATGAACATGTTCTTAAATCTTTATGGGAATGTTTTGTGTTTTAACATCTTATCACTACTTGTATGTTTTAGTTCATGAGTTTAAATGTGTTTGTGGTGATTAGTTGGCTAATTTCTTGATTAAGTAAAGGATCCTCAAATTAGCAAGCAACAAATGATTTTTGTGTTGTTTTTGCTTCACACAATCATAAAAACATTTCCTCCAACATGGTGGTGAAAGCATTTGACCCCTCTTGGATTTGGTGACTTTTTGGTTCTTAATGCTAGTTGACTTTCACTAATTACATGCTATTTGGAATTAGTGACTTTGACTAAGGAAATTGTTGTGAGCTTCTCTAGCCATTTCAACAATTAAGAAAAGTCTAGGTAATCTCAAGCTCCTTGGATTACTATAGCCAAATTAAGGATTTAAATCAAAGTATTGCACCATTGGATTCTAATGATATGTTCATCAAAAGTCAAAGTGAGGAAACTTTAAGTCAACCATCTCTCCCTCATTGGTTTTACATCAAACTCTTATTTTTGTTGCATTTGTCTATTTAAATCATTGTTAATTCTAGTTGTTTCAAGTATTTCAAAACACCAAACCCCCCCCCCCCCCATTTTATTTTTATTGTCATTTTCAAGTATTTTTACAAAGAGATTTTCCATAGAGTTATAAATTGAACCAATCTCCGTGGATTCGATCCCTTTACCACTATACACTATTTTAGTGTGTAATATTTAGGGTTATTATTTGTGTTGGCCTCGACAACCACCAAATTTTTGGCGCCGTTGCCGGGGATTGGTTTTGATTTAATCAGTTTGTTTCTCTATGCCTACATCTCATTGTGCAGGTACTCTAATTTAAAACCCCGAAATTAAAAAAAAGTATGATTTGGAAATGAACACTCCTTGCACCGAAGACCAACTTTCTGAGCTAGCTCAGTTAGTTATGATGATTGAAAGTAACCAAAGTGTGCAGCCCACACCTCTTCTTTGTGATTTTTGCGCCCAAAATGGACATCATTCCGACATGTGTCCATATTTACAAGGAGAATGGGAAGAAGTGCAAGAGAAAGGAAGCTACTACCGGTCAAACCAATGGAGTTATGATCAGCCTCAACATGATCAATGGTGGGACAACAACCAAGTTTGGGGAAATAACCATTACCAAAACCCATACCAAACATGGGGAAATAACCAATACCAACCAACTCCACTGCTCCAAGAACCCTATCCTTATCCTCCTCAACAAACTGAAGCGCCAAGCATGTCCTTAGAGGACATTGTGAAAAGCATTGCCACTTCTACCCAAATTTTCCAGGAAACAACTCAAGCTAGCCTCAAAAGCTTAGAGCAACAAATAACACAAATTTCTCAATCATTGAGTATGGTGGAATCTCAACATAAATTACCATATGAAGAGAGCCCATGTCATAACACATGTTGCATTCCTTTGAAAGATGAGAAAACTTTTGATGGCCCAAGAGTGTTATATGAAGAAGAGGAAGAAGAAGTAGAAGTGGAAGAGGTTGTTAAAGAAGAAGAAGAAATTGAAAAAGCTGACAATGAAACTATAGAGGAAGTGATATGGGTTAATGAAAGAGAGGTTGAGCCACCCACTACCATTGAGAAACTAACTCCATTGGTAGACCAACCACAAGAGCTGGAAGCGATAAATTTATCGGACTCTTCAAAGGTTACCTATCCCGAGAAAGAAGATGCCCAACCGGTCACCTACTCAACCACCATGTCAAAGAGGGAAGAGTTGGTCACCTTACTGAACATGTACAAGAAAGAATATGGTTGGATGATTGCTATTATCAAAGGACTAAGTCCGATATGGTTCTCCCGTAAAAAGAAAGTCAAATACAAGAAAAGAGTCTCAATGGAGGTGTGGAAATTAAAAAATGTAGACATGGGGCAAATTTGCAAGGTTAATGGACATCGATTGAAGCCATTCAATGAAGGTTTTGATTCAAATGTCCAAGATGTCGTCCATTTGGACGCCCCAAAGTGTTAAAGTGAAGTTTGGAGGCGTCTCGCCAAAGACGTTAAAGAATGGCATTTTTGGAACGCATTGTGTTTTCGTGTTTTTAATTTCAATAAATGAGTTTTGAAGATGCTTTTGGGATTCAAAAGAGTTGTTTTTGAAGAAATCAAGAGTTTCTAGGTGTTTGGGGCCTTCCAAAGCAAGAACGGGTGAAAAACGAAGAAAAATGAAGCAAAAATGAAGATCAGGATCAGGAGGTTGCGCGACCCGCGTGCTGTTGCGCGGGTGGGTTGCGCGGCCAGGTGTGATGAAGCGACATTGGCCCAAGACTTAACTGCAAGGTCTGCGCGACCCGCGTGGGGACTTGCGCGACCCGCGCACTGTGCTGGGCAATTTGGGCTATTTTTGGCTATTATTTGACCAGGTGTTGACCAAAGGTTTTAATGAGTTGACCTTTTGACTTTTCTTGACCAACATTGACCGAAATTGACCCTTTTTGACCCATAGATGAAAATGTTCAACTTCCCTTCTTCTTCATTTAATCATCTTGACCTCCCACTCCATTCCTCTCATATAACCTTCCAGCACCCACCTTGCCGGAAAATTCAAGATTGTCGGAGTTCTACTGGTCGTAATTTCACGAAACCACCGCCACAAACATCTCCCGTCATCCAATCCTCCGATTTAGGTCATTTTTGCCCTTACCTTAAGCATTGAGGACAATGCTTGTTCTTAAGCTTGGGGTGGGGCATTTCATTTTCCTTTTATATTTTTTTTCATGCATTTTTAATTAGATTGCATAACATTTTAGTTTTAAGCTAATTTTCATTCATTTTTTTAAATCCAAAAAGATTTTATTTTCTTCTTTTCTACTTTTATATTTTTGCATAACATTTAGCTTAGGCATTAACATTCATGCATTTTTGTTGTCTGTTTATTCTCACCCCTGGATGCCATGGAATAGGTTCACAGTTATTTATCATTATTGGTCCAGGATCTTGTTGCTATCTCACCCATCGAACCGGGACCATTAGCTGCAGTTTGGGATTTCATACTTGGGATCAGATGCTGGTAGCTTAAAGGGGTAAGTAATCATGGACAGGTAGTTTTCATGAAGAATTATGCATACAATACTAATGACTGTATGATATACTATAGCAATGAATGTCTTAGCCTTGCGGTCACTACCGCCGAGAGGATCACACTTGATCATGTTTGAACCGTTAGGATGAAGCACTAGTGCTTGTCCCCGAGTAGAATCCATATCCGGTCTCTTTACATCACCATATCTTTTTGCGATTTTCTTAGAATTTTGGAGAAGTCTTTTAGTCTGCATGTGGACATTTTCATTATTTAAAAAAAAAAAAAAAAAAAAAAAGAAAAAAAAAATTCAGAAATTTGAAAAGGAGCTTACATTATATCTTTATGCTCCACACATGGTCATTTTCTCGCTTAGACCATTCAGATTATATTACTACTCTTTCGGTTCCACTTACACACTTTAGGAACCAAATTTTGAGTCAAAAGGTTGTTATTACATTACCATCAAGTATGTTGAAAAAAAAAAAAAAAGAAAAAGAAAAAGAAAAAAAAAAGGCAGGTAAATTCCCAGCTGCAGAAATCTGAGAAGGGTGACCGGTTCAATTATTGAACTAAATTTTCTAACATTTTGGTCACCCGACGTTTGATATTCATTTATTTAGGTATGTTTTATTGTATATAGATCGAGTTGTTTTTCGCAAATTGGTGATGTTAGGGAGACTGTCGAGTTGGATACTACGGGAGGTTTGGGCCAACACCAAGTGAGTTGATTCCTACAACGGTGCTCGAGCGATTAAACCTAGTTACACATGAGAGAAACCGGCAAACGTGAGATCAGAGTGTACACTTAAAGAAGAGCTCCACCCGAGCCCATCCAGCTGCTTTCTCCCTACTACAGATATTCTTCATTGTATGCATGTTCCATTGAGGCTGCGACTGCTCATCCCTCCTTACTCACCTAAAGGAGTTGTCCTGGCTATGGTTTATGGTACCATTGTCATCGGATGAAAAATTCGTGAGGTAATAGCAAGATCAATTTTGACCATGTTGACTAACGGTGATCAGGTTCTGCGGCTCTATCCATTCTTTTTATTTTCTCTAGGATAGCTCATCCCAAGTTCATTTTAGTCTTGTCTTACTTGAGGACAAGTAAGGTTTAAGCTTGGGGTGATTTGATAGTTAGTTTTGTTTACTTCTTTCTATAGTTTATTTTAGCATATTTCATTCATAACTTAGATAATTTCCATGCATATTTTCCCTTTTGTTATTTTATGACTATTTCGAGTACTTTCGAATCTTGTGAGCATAATTGCAGGTTTTCGGGTCTAGCGGAGCGGGAGTGTTCGGGAGTATGGGGAGCGATGAGATTTGATAGGCAAAAAGGATGTTAGGCTTGGTGATTGTGGAGATGGTGCATGGAGCGAGCTTGATGATTATTTGAAGGTTTGGAGAGAAATAAACTTTAAATTTGCAAGATGCGGGCATACGTAGCTTTTTAATCGGGAGAGTGCACGAGCTTTGGAGGATGGGGAGAGGTCAAATTGGGCTTAAAATGAAGAAAAACTTGAAGAAAATGGGCTAGGAGGTGATTGGATTCGATCTGGGCTAGTGGGATATGCTTTGGAGGCCCAAAATCTCAAAGAAGCCCATGTCAGGCACCACCCGCGCAACCCACCCGCGCAGCAGCACGCGGGTCGCGCAACCTCCTGCAGGGGCAGTTTCGGAAATTCTTCTTTTGAGCTATTTGAGGAAGGTTGGTGCCCATCTTTTGGATACTCTTGAACATCCGATTTTTGAAGATTCTCTCTGGAGTTTTGGAGATTTTTGAAGGCCAAGAACACTTGAAGAACATCATATTTTTACCTCTTGATTCTTGCTTAATGTTTGGTACAATTTTCTCTAACTTTGTTTCTTTGGGTTTAGCCATGCTTGGCTAAACTAATCTTGGTTGACTTTTGGTTAATCCTTTGAACTTTTGTTGAATGTTGAAGAATCCATGAACATGTTCTTAAATCTTTATGGGAATGTTTTGTGTTTTAACATCTTATCACTACTTGTATGTTTTAGTTCATGAGTTTAAATGTGTTTGTGGTGATTAGTTGGCTAATTTCTTGATTAAGTAAAGGATCCTCAAATTAGCAAGCAACAAATGATTTTTGTGTTGTTTTTGCTTCACACAATCATAAAAACATTTCTCCAACATGGTGGTGAAAGCATTTGACCCCTCTTGGATTTGGTGACTTTTTGGTTCTTAATGCTAGTTGACTTTCACTAATTACATGCTATTTGGAATTAGTGACTTTGACTAAGGAAATTGTTGTGAGCTTCTCTAGCCATTTCAACAATTAAGAAAAGTCTAGGTAATCTCAAGCTCCTTGGATTACTATAGCCAAATTAAGGATTTAAATCAAAGTATTGCACCATTGGATTCTAATGATATGTTCATCAAAAGTCAAAGTGAGGAAACTTTAAGTCAACCATCTCTCCCTCATTGGTTTTACATCAAACTCTTATTTTTGTTGCATTTGTCTATTTAAATCATTGTTAATTCTAGTTGTTTCAAGTATTTCAAAACACCAAACCCCCCCCCCCCCCATTTTATTTTTATTGTCATTTTCAAGTATTTTTACAAAGAGATTTTCCATAGAGTTATAAATTGAACCAATCTCCGTGGATTCGATCCCTTTACCACTATACACTATTTTAGTGTGTAATATTTAGGGTTATTATTTGTGTTGGCCTCGACAACCACCAGGAAGAGAAATCCTTTTCTAGATATCCAATGTTACCATTATCAAATTCTATTGGGAAGTTGATCTCCTAATCAAATTTGCTTTACTAGTCCTCAAATCATTGTTGATTCAGCAGCACCAAGCAAAAAGATAAGATCATTAAGGGTCATGTCATAGTCTGTTTCATAGTAGTCCTAAAGGAACTCACTATGTGACTTAGAAAGTGATTAAACATCCAACTTTCTTAAGACTTTGACACCCAACTCTCCCGGCTTGTCAATATCTGACTTCATCTCCAAGATGCGATCATATATAGACCTTGCTTGCCAATAGGGCTTGAGTGACCTTGAACTTGTGGGTTAGGGAGAATAATTGGAGGAGGTGGAGGAAGTGAAGTTCCAAAAGATTTGGGAAGATCATAGATGTCTGAACTAGACATCTTTTGGGAGATATTCAAGATAGTTGATCTAAAGTCCTTAATATAACACCCAATATGAAATATTAAGACTAGGACCCAAAACAATACTTTTATAACTTGGAAGAGGGATGCTGTAATCCAAGCTATAAAATATTTGAAGGTAGGCGAATGACGATTCACCAATTTCCACCATGAAAACGAAATAATTTAATTAGGTTTTACTTGGATTTGAAACTCCTAGATCTTTTGAGATTCATTGAACTATTCAATGGCATGTTTCAATCTCGATTGTTCTCTCTCAATTGTGACTGGGATGCCGAGGATCACAAAACAAGGTGTGAATAACCATGCAAATATACTTGGTACCCTTAATATTTACCCCTCAATCGTTGTGCCGGTTAACCATACGCGTTCCACCGATACTATGATAAATATTAAGTTACCCTTTGCCTACCTTGTTAAATCAAGTTAGTGTGACGGTTACCCGTACGTGCTCCACTAACCAACTTAAGCAAAGTGCAAAGTGTAATTTGATGGGTTAGCACCAAATTCACATTTTTGTAAGTAACTAAGATTGGGAATTATAAAAGGTTTAATTACTTAGTATTTATCATTAATACTTTTAATGAAGGGAGAATGATCGTCCTTGTCCTATCCGTTCAGCTAACGACCCTCCACCAGTCAAGGAAGCGGTGAGTGAGAGTGGACACCCATTAACCTTCCATTTTATAGGCAGTAACCTTATACCCCCCTTATAGACCGGCTTCGTGAATGAGGCCTACTAACGGTAAGACTGACTTGCTCTTATACATATATATATATATATATATATATATATATATATATATATATATATATATATATATATATATTAACTTATAATACTATAAAGTATAAGGGTTGAATTTTAACTTTTAAATTTCTAAGGGCTTAAATAGGAATTAAAGTATTCATGAGGTGAAAATTTATAATTTCCAAAACTTGAGGGCAAGTTTTGAACTATTCAAAAACTTTTCAATTCCATAACCTATGAGTTTAAAGTAGTTTTAATTAAAAAACTCGTCAAGTTCCATAACTTGAGAACAAGTTATGGAAGACTTTAAACCATTAAAAGAATATGACTTTTATTTATTCATAACCTATGGAAATATTTATGAGTTTTATGAATCTTAAATGTGACTTCATATAACTTGAGAACAAGTTACAAAAACACAGTTTAGAATCAACTCTTAGATTAATTTGGATTGAAAGCAACAATTTCACATAACTTTTCTATTAATCTAAGCAACTCATAAGAACAAGATAATTCAAATCAAACTTTTTCATGAAATTAGCCAAACCATTAAACTAATACAAAACATAAATCTATTGACAATTATCTTTGAAATTGGATTAGCATGAACATTACCACATCAAAAACAGGTTTACAAGTCCAAAAACAGCTTAAGGTAATGTTCCTTGTCCAATTCCAGCCAAAACAATCAAAGATATGTTGTCTAGGGTTCCAACTCTTCGAGTGCATGAACCAACTCGGCGATTTGGATGAGTTTAGCCTTGGACTCGTCGAGTCCCTTCATGGAATCGGCGAGTCTGCTATTCAGACAGCAACAAACTTCGTTTTTTCAGCAATTTTAGCAAGTATAACAAGAAAACAAGCCTAGGATTTGATACCATTGTTGGGTTTTGAGCATTCAAACACTCCTAAGTATACATGCAACCCTAAATACCTTGGATCTATGTTTTCTCTATTATACATGCAAATATAAATATTCCAAGGTATTACCCTAACTAGCATACAATCTTTGATACTTGGGTAATAAAATAGATAGAATCCATACCTTATTGATGTAGCTTGACTCCATGAAGCTCGAGAGCCTAGTGCCCCAAGTGTGACACCTCAAATGGTTCACACAACATCATCAACACTTGGAATAACCATGAGAAGAAGACATTCATGCTCAAATCAGCTAGCCCTCATCTATATATCACTATTGCCAATTGTTTGAGCTAAAGGGGTCCTTATATAGTGTGCACATTAGGGTTACACCATGTAACCCATGACTTTACCTATTCCTTATGCTCCATGGGTTTAACCTCCATGGAGTATCCATGGGTCACCACATGGGTTAAACCCAACATAAGGAATCATGGATCATAAGCCCACATATATAAGAATGAATGATTTGCACAATCAATCCTCATATATTTAATTAGTCTCTTTTGATCACTAAATTAAGTCCAAATTAATTCTTGATCAATACTAATTAAATAACATGATTTCATATTAATATATTAGAACTTATAATATACTAATATGTCACAAATGTCCTCTTCTCACAAACGGTCTATCCAAATGTTCCGATGCCATGCAACCTAAACGGACCATGCCAAGTCGGGTCAAGTACATACCAATTATAGTTGTGGACTTAGACACTAATCCAACACATATCTCTAGGAAATTAAGGCTTAACCATCATGCAAATATCACACTAGTCTCTATATTCTCTTCTCCTTCATATTCTCGACCAAGAAGCAATATCACCACCTCTCTTCACTTCAAATTTATTCAAACACTCTCCTTCTCTAGCACAAGAAATTCCTTCCTTCATCCCTTCAAATTTCCCTGAGTTTGTGTATGTTCAAGAAGATCACTTCAAGCTTCACACTTGTGGTAAGATCATATAAACTCAAGTTGAATTATTTCATTTTGTGTTAAGGATTTACTCTCATAACAACCTTCATTTCATGCTTAAGTTTCCTATAACTTCCTAAGTTCGAAACTCTTCCCAAAGGAACACTCCAAGGCCGAAAACACCTTCATTCTCTTTCATTTCTACATCAAAACCGATCCATCACCTAAGGTGAGCTTTATACCCCCTTGTTTTCAGTTTTACTTTGTTTTGGGGGAGAATACAAGTTGGTTTTGTGTTAAATCTAAGTGTTCGTGCATGCTTGTGTGTATTTTCATGATATGTTGTGCTAATATGTTATTAATATGTTTAAAACCCTCATAAACTCGATATATCCTTCAAGACTTGAAAATGTTAGCAAAACAAGTTACTTTATGTAACTCATTATGATTATTGAAAGGATGAAACATGTTAAGGGATACTTGAAAACTAAATAAAACCTCATGAGGGGCCAAATATGGCAAATAGGCAAAAAGTAAGCCTTGTTATGAGACTCACGGTTTTAAAGGGCAAAAGAGTCAATTTTGGATAAAAATGGATATTTATGACATTCTCGGTTTTAAAGGGGCCGAAAGAGTCATTTTTTGATTAAAAAAAAGGATATTTATGACATTCACGGTTTTGTAGGGGTCAAAAGAGTTATTTTTGACAAAATGGGCTTCTTTTGGGCCTTCTCGGTTTTAATAGGCTAAAATGGTCATTTTTCATAAAAATGGGCCTTATTTAGAAATTAACGGTTTCATAGGCCTAAAATGTAATTTTTGGTCTTTATGAACTTAAATTGTCATTTTGAATAAAGATGGACCTAAGATGTAAATTCTCGGTTTAATGGGCCGAAAATGTCATTTGATCAAAAGTGGGCCGAAAATGTCATTTTTATCAAAAATGGGCCGAAAATGTTGTTTTTATAAAAAATGGGCTAAAAATGTCATTTCTATCAAAAATGGGTCGGAAATGTCATTTTTATCAAAATAGGCCTCAAGTACCTATTTGCACGTTTATTGGGCCTTAAATACCTATTTACATGTTTATTGGGCCTCAATTACCCATTTACGTGCTTAATGGGCCTTGTATATTCATTTCATGTTTATTGCGCTTTAAACATCTATTTACATGTTTATTGGGCCTTGTATATTCATTTCATGTTTATTGGGCCTTAAACACCTATTTACATGCTTATTGGGCCTTACGACATATTTTATACTAATCAGGTTAATAACATTAAACACTTGACATTTTGATAAAAACAAATGGTATTTCTATTACCAATGTTTTGTAATCAAACACATACTTGATACATTATTTTAAAGCGGTAAATAATGTGATACACTGTTTGCGTAAATTTAGTTAAGGCTCTTGTGAGACGCGTTTTCACTCGTACCTACGTAGTGTACTACCTTAAGTCCTCTAGTTATAACCAGAGTCTCATGGAGGGAGAGCAAGAGTTTGTGTATAGATCTATATGGGGTTGACAACCCCACACCTGAGTTGTTCGCTACAGCTAGACTAGGTCAGTCTAGGGTGACAAATGTCTTACCTTAAACAAGCGAAGCCTGAAGAACATCATGACAGGCAGATCAATCATATCAAGCATGGTTATAACGACTCACATAGAGATTAACCAACACTGTAAAATTTACGGAATACATATACTATACCGTTGTAACACGTACGAACTATTCATTTCTACAACACTCGAGTCTTATGGTTTAAAGACTACAACTCTTTTATAGACATATCAGATTTTCTAGGAAACAAACACTATACATTACATTTTACTTACAATAGAAAAAATAGGATTTTCTGGAACTCTCTCTTTATACATTTTTCAAAAATATGAACACACATGCTATAATACAAGATTTGAACCAAAACTCAAACCATTTTTCGGAAAATGTCGGATTTTCCGGTGTTTACAAATGATACAAAATTTTTCATACAAACATGTTTATCAACTCACCAACATTATATATGTTGACGTTTTCAAAATAACTTGTATTCTCAGGGAATCTTTAAGCAAGTTGGTCATCAAGAACACGCGGATTTTTGTTGTATTTTTGTTATCATCATACATTTAACATTTGGAATGTAATTTGTAAATCAACACACTTATGTAAACTATGATGGTTGTTATATTTCATGTGTGATGATGATGTTGTCTTTGATTCATTTATATACACTGTGATGATATTACAAGATGAAGTCACCCTCCCCTGGACGTTTCCGCCGTTTTGGTTCGGGGGTGTGAAATCAGACCTTTTCCGCCTTGGGACATCTGCTGGTACGAAAGGCGTTGGTGACATCAGCCAACCACTTGTTGCTAGAAATGGGGTCCCGAGCCCCATGATAGTCTGGAGCCCTACAAGCTCGAAACTCCATGAATGTCATCGTGTGCGCCCCTATCATGGCCGCCATCTCAGTGCGGAAAGCAACCAACCTCTCGTCAAGAATCTCCAGAATGCCCTCCTTAACCGTACCAAAGATCATAGGACTCTGATCCAATACGCGTGATCTCATATGAACTGAACTCTCTCATCTAATCATCGAACTACCCAGCGCCAGAGCCCGAGCCGAATCCCTCACCTGCACCAGAGCTGCCAACTAGCCTAGTGCGTAGCATCACCATACTGAAAATACACCATAACAAACATCAGTATGCTCATCATAACTCGAGGGATCACACATACTACAAGTTACATGGGTTCATCTCTGCCTTCCTTGACTCGAGTACGGATCCTCTGCTTTCAGTAGTATGGGCCCAAACTACCTTCCACATCTATCCGTACTTTTGTCACACCCCCAAACCAAGGATGGCGGAAACGTCCGGGGGTGGTGGACTTCATGTATAGTATCACAACAACGAGTATAATAGTGCTCAAAGTAAATACAACCAATCATAAATATAATCAGAAAAGAATTACATGGTTTCAAGTATTACATATTTCAATGATTGATCACGACATGATATAAAAATAGTTGTTCAATGTCGTAGCATTCCATCCTCAAAAGCTGGTGGTTACTTGGTTTCGTTGATTTCCTGAGAATACAAGTAGTTTTGAAAAAAAGTGTCAACAATTAAGTTGGTGAGTTCATAATCTTTGAGCCGTAGACAGTAAAGTGAAATCCAATCCACGAAATAATTTGATCTATGGACAACATCATTGTGGTAAAGGTCGTAATGCCAGAGGAATCATTACCGCAGGGCATAGAGGGGGAGGTCATAAGCGTCTATACCGTAAAATAGATTTTCGACGGAATGAAAAAGACATATATGGTAGAATCGTAACCATAGAATACGACCCAAATCGAAATGCATACATTTGTCTCATACACTATAGGGATGGTGAGAAGAGATATATTTTACATCCCAGGGGGGCTATAATTGGAGATACCATTGTTTCTGGTACAGAAGTTCCTATAAAAATGGGAAATGCCCTACCTTTGAGTGCGGTTTGAACTATTGATTTACGTAATTGGAAGTAACCAATTAGGTTTACGACGAAACCTAGAAATCGATCACTGATCCAATTTGAGTACCTCTACAGGATAGACCTCAACAGAAAACTGAAGAGTAACGGCAGCAAGTGATTGAGTTCAGTTAAAGAGTTTGGAAACCGTTCTTTGTAATGTGTTGTGTGTTACCAAGAAAAATCCAATATTTTCCTTATAAAAGTTATGTGATCCTAAATCCTAGGACCAAGAATAAACAAGTATTTGTCATACTTAAAGATATAAAAGTGGTTTTAAATCGGCATAAAACCCTTTTAGATTTGAGGAAAATCCCGTAATGAATGACGTGTAGTCTTAAATACCAAGACTGAAAGTGTACAGTAATATTCGCACTTATTGATATAAAAAGTGATTTTAAATCGACATAAATCCCTTTTTTATTTATAAAAATCCCCGTAAACTGTATGTGTTGTTAACTCCCTATGTGAGTCGCTATAACCATACTATGACTGAATGAACCTGCCACGACGTTTCTCATACGTCGAAAAAGAAAATGACACTTGTCACCCCAGACCTGCTGGTCTAGCTGTTGCATGCAGCTCAGGTGTGGTTTGTCAAACCCAATATAGATCTATACACAACTATCACATTCTCCCTACAAGAGACTCTGGTTATAACTACCAGGAATTATAACCCTTACTCTAGGTGTATTGAGAAGAATGTCTCACAATTTAATTTAACAAGTTTACGTGTGGTGTGCGTGAGTGTAAAACCTTTTTCTGTGGGAATAAAATCTTCCGAAATGTGTTTGTTGTGTTAATGGAAACATAAACCATACCTATTATAGTTTATCAAAACGTTTAAATGCAATAGTTATAACTTTGTTTACTATGGTTAACTACCGTATTTGTGAAGGTAAAAACCCTTTTGTTTACCGATATGTATGTGTGTGTATATATATATATATATATATATATATATATATATATACACACCTTTTACTAAAGTGAAATAACATGCAATATAACAACTAATTAATTACCATACTTGTGAAGGTAAAAATCCATTTGTTTTCTAATGTATGCCAATACACCAAGACGAAATGACATGTAACGTACAAACATATATTCACATAACGATACACACCTTGCTCAACAAGTTATAAGGTGCAAAAGAAGTTGATAACATTTTTCTAGTGTTAACATTTCTATTATTGTTCTTAAAAAATTTATAGAAAAATCATCAAAGGTCCAAATCAGAATCCGTAAATTCTGAGAGTTTGGGAAATGAGTCTAGTTTGTTCATAAATTTTATTATGAATTTTAATGACCTCCAACTTGTGTGAAAAAGTCCATAATCATAGACTGGTCCGGATTTACTCTTGAAATGATAGACAGTTTTGTAAAAATCACCATAAATTGTAGAAAAATCGTGTGGAGATGTGCAAGTAGTCATTTTAAATCTAAGAAATGGAAATACTTGCACCTAAAACAGTTTTGAAAACTAAAATGTTTAAGTTGCCCAAAACAGTCCGTGAATGGAGTTGAACTTTTCTGATGAAGGTTGTTAAATGAGTTTAGTTGTGTTCTTGGTGTTTTAACTTGTATTCCCCCCCCCCCCTCCCCCCTTAAAACTTAAGAAAAACATGAAAAGATAGGGGTATGAACTCACCTTGTGGGATTTCAGTGGATGAATGTCGAATAAAAGAAGTGTTCCACTCAATAACACTAAGAAGATGTCTTGATGATTCAAGAATCTAACACAAAGATGATGGAGTTTGTGTAAGAAAATAATGATTTGAGTAGGAGGATGTGAAACAATCGTAGGAATGATGAAGATACTTACCAAATGGAGAAGGAAAGTCTTGGAAAGTTCCTTGGAAATCTCGAACTTGAGAGAGGATAGTTGAGAGAAAAGAGTTTGATCTTTTGATGGAAATGAGAGAACTGAGTGAGAATGAGGAGAGAGGATGGATGTTCCAGCTCTAAGAACATGGGAAATGGCTGGAAATGATGAGAAAGGACATTGACATGACTAGGGATGGTGGGGAGGGGTGTGGGTTGGTCATGGAGGGGGTATGGGTGGTTGCTTGTGTCATAAAACAAAGAAAGGTCAACACTCCACCTCTTGTACTTCACCCACTCTTCTTGGATAAGATTTATCCCAAAAAACATGATTAATTAATAAATATGGGGCCTTATATGTTAAAATAAAGTTTTGGGTGAAAATCTCGCGTTAAAACAATTAAAAACGGGCCTAAAACGCAAAACTAGTCGAAAACCGGGAAGAAAAAGCTTTTCTGTGAGACCTCTCGGTACTCGGCCGAGGTTCGGTCCTTACTGCTGCTGGGCCGAAGGTGAGCTTGGAGTGAAATACCCCGAAGGCGAAATGGAGCGAAGCTGAAGGGAAGGCTCGGTCCGAAGGGAGGTTCGGTGCTCAGGCGAGGTTCGGTCCGAAGGGACCTTCGGGTTCGGTCTATGCGAGCCTTCGATCCGAGATAGGGTAGTTCGCTTCTGACACCTTCGCTTCTGACAAGTTCGATTCCTAGGAGGGTTCGGCTCCTTAAGAGGGTTCGGCTCCTTAAGGCTGATTTTCGCGTAGACTTCCGTTTTCGAGCTGTTTTTGACCCGGTTGAGGGTCGGGATGGCCCGAAAGACTATAAAATTTAAGGAACTTTTGAGAGAGATTTGGGAGAGATTTCACATACTTGGAGAGATTTCTCATACTTAGAGAGATTTGGGAGAGATTTGGCATACGTGGAGAGATTTCTCATACTTAGAGAGATTTGGGAGAGATTTGACATACTTGGAGAGATTTGGGAGAGATTTCACATACTTAGAGAGATTTGACATACGTGGAGAGATTTAGGAGAGATTTCACATACTTGGAGAGATTTCTTTTGTGACCTTTTTGAGTGCTTGGCTCCGCAATGCAAGGTCCTTAAGCCCCGTTAAGCCATGTTTAAGGATCTTACACACTCCCGATGAGTATGGAACATTGTTTTATCGGTTTGGTTCGTTACTTACCACAGTTTTAGGTTAAGGAAATCTAGATGTACGGACTTTTCAATTGATGATTTCTCATTAGCATAGCGAGTTGTATAGTAATTACCTAACGTAAACCTTAGTACCCAAGGGTTAATTGAGTCGACCGGTTTGACTTGTTGACTTTTGTTGACTTTGACTTGACCGAAAATTGATGGTTGTCACAACTTTCCTCAACAACTACCTTGACTCCACCAAGTCCCTTTCACTACTACTACTCTCTGCGCTAATCTCATCCTAGGCATGCCCCATGGTAATGTTAGGTGCATTTTGTGCACCTTTTTTCACACCTTTTAGTCCCTTTTATGCATCTATTTAGCATAGTTGTTATTCATTTTTCTTGCATTTCATCCAATTCATGCTAGTCTGTCGAACAACCTTATTTGCACGCTTTCATGTTCTTTTAGAGTAAACCGGAGGTTAGAGCGCGCTTTGGGAAGTTCCGGGAAGCATTGGTGAAGATTTCGGGATGACCGGGCGAAGAACGGAAAAGTTGGAAAAATCAAATTTGGATTCGGAGTTAGAGGAGTACACGGGTCATGTTGGATTTACACTGAAAAGTGGGCATAAGGCATGTTTGACCAAGAAGAAGTTGTTGACCATGCTGAACACGGGCTGTGTCAGTTTAGTGCAAATCAACACGGGCCGTGTTGACTGCTGAACACGACCCGTTTCAGTTTAGCCTATTTTGACACGGGCCATGTTCGACCCAAAATCTACCTTTTGACAGTTTTTCCTATCTTTCATATTATGGGGTTAGGGTCATTTTTACATACACACATGATACCAGAGCACATTGGGTGAAGGAATTTCAAAGCTTTTTGCAGGGATTTAATCGGTTATCATTTCGAAACATCATTTCCCTTAATTATAAGTTGTAATTGCACATCATTTCCATCTTTATAACTTGTGATTTTGTTCTAGCCATGTGTGGCTAGAACCCTAGTTTCTCCAACTTCGTGTTTTGACTTCTTGGTTGTGATTTCAATCATATGACTTGATGTTTTCTTTTAATTTTTATCTAGTGAAATTGATTTTGCTTCAATTGAATGTTTGATTCTAATTGTGATTCGTATTGGCCATTTGAATTAGGGTTAGGTCATTCAAGTTATTCATTTTGAAAAATCCGTAATTGTTTTGTGAATTGGACTAAGTAACACACATTAAATTGATTTCCATTGAATAAATTTAGTGTAAATCTTTTCACACACTTTTACACTCCCGAGTTTGTGAGGAGTATTGGTTGTTGTTGGGAACATTAACATAAAGCTTAATGCAATCTTTTAATCTAATCCTAAGAGCTTGTTTAGGTTAGGTTAGTAAGGTTATGGTTAATCAAAGAGCTTGTTTTGGTTAATTAATGTGGTGAATGGGAAGTGTTAGAGCTTTTTAACACTTTCAAGTACCAACTTAGGTAGAATTGAGCAAATATCATGTTATCTTGGAATCGCATTGCTAAGTTTTCAATCATAGAGTTGGAGTCATTGAAAATTCTAAATTTAATTCACTCATTTAGCTAATTACTTGTGTTTTTAATTGTTTGTTTTAATCATTGCATTCTAACCACCCCCCCCCCCTTTACTGTTGGTGACCATAGTACCTTGTGCAAAGAGGTATAGACTGATTATCCCGTGTCAATATAGTGGGATTCTTTTGGAGTATATCGTACCCCTTTATTTGTTGGGTTTGACATGCCTAACAGGTAACCTCCGACATACTCTCCGCCATCAACTGCAAAAGAAGTCCTTGCAAACTCCCCTAACTAGCTCGCGAATACCATTACATATCAGTAAGACCAAATAATTCTTCGAATGAGAGGTCCTACCCTACAACGGCTAGACTCAAACGAAAGCTGTGAAATAAAGCTAAACCTAACCTTATGAAATTATTTAGTCATCATAATATGTAACTTAACATATTCGTTTACTAGTTAGTTAAAGATAACTAGGACTCCTAAAAGCACAAATGTAACACCCGATTCCTGGTACGTATTTAATTCGAGAAAACTTCATGCTTTACTCTGGGACTCAACGAGTTGGAGGCCCAACTCGTCGAGTAGACTCGTCTTTCATCGGGGGTTAAAGTGACCTACTCGACGAGTCGGGAGACCGACTCGGGAGTAGGAGTTATCTAAGTGAAACCCTAAATTTGAGGGTTTGCACCCTATTTAAATAACTTATATCCTCCCATATCCGCCCCCATCGTCCCTCACACTTCCAAAAGACCTTAAACTGAAACCCTAGCCTTGTTTGAGTGCTCTTAAGCCATTTTTTGCATTTTTGGTGGTTGTGAAGCTTGAGAAGAAGAAATGAACTTCGGAGTTCCGGTTGAAGCTAGAAACTCCAGAGATTGTATTTCATTTCCAGCTCATTTAAGGTAAAAAGCTTCAATCTTGACTTTCCATGCGTTTAATCAACTTTAGGGCTTGGATTTGGTATCTTTAGGGTATTTTAAGCCATTTTCGGGTTGTGGAGTGTAATGTGGAATTATGGCTTCAGATCTTGGACTTTGGAAGGGTCTCATGGCATAAAGGTGCCAACTCTATGGCCAAGAGAGCCCCATGCATCTTGTAGGTCTAATTTTTGGTCCTTTTGAGCTTAAAGACCCATGCATGGACGTAAAGTTCATGACTTTACGTGTTATATCGACCCTAAGATGTCAAATCTACCCTTTGGATTAGATGAGCTCAATAGAAATTGAGTTTATGGACATGGACTTAGTGGACTCGGCAAGTTGTTCTTGAGACTCGGTGAGTCGGGTAATGGTTCCCCGACCTTCGTTGTTTTGAGGAGTCTGGTTGAGTCTAGAAGGGAACTCAACAAAGGTGGACGTGATCATAGACCTGGAAATCATGGGACTCAACGAGTGTATAAGCAAACTCGACGAGTCCAAGGCAATCTCCCAACCCATGAAGATGGACTCAACGAGTTGTTCATACAACTCGACAAGTCATAAACTAAACATATTCTTATGAGGGAGAGGAACTCGACGAGTCGATTGAAGATGGTCTTGATATTATGGTTGAAGGAGAACCCGTCGAGTTGTTGCTAGACTCGACGGGTGGAGTCGGGGGTTGAATCATTTTGGAGGAATAGGGACTCGACGAGTTGGTAGACCAACTCAGTGAGTCAAGTCAAGTGGAGGTTGACTTTGACCTGGATTTGATTAACCCTTGTAGGGGTTGTGAGTACGAATTGATAACTTAGAAGAGTTGTCGTGTAGGGATTTAGGAGTCGAGGAAAGTCGATTTTCGTGTCGGGGACAGTTCAGACACTACGCGACATTGAGGTGAGTTACCTTCTAGTATAAGTGGGTCTAAGGCACCAAGGCCGACCCACTAGTAGTGATTACAGTTGAGATGATTGTCCTTGTGATAATTGTCTGGTTTGCTATTACTTGATATGTTCTATGTGCCAGTATGCTATGTTCTATGTGATAGTGGTAGTAGGAGGGGAATAGTCCCCCGATCGGTTGTTAAGACCGAAGGGTAGGTCGGACACCCCAGATATGTCTGACAGCATGTTTATGATAGGTTATTATGTGATAGTAGTAGGGGTGAAATAGTCCCCGTGACCGGGTGAGATAGACCGGAGGGTAGGCAGGCACCCTAAAATGGCCTGACATGGGTAGTCAGCACCCCAGAATGGCTTGACACGGGTAGTCAACACCCCATAATGGCTTGACATTGGTAGGTTGGGCACCCCAGAATTGCCCGGTAGCATGTATGATTGTATGGTATGTGGTATGATGGGGGAACTCACTAAGCTTTGTGCTTACAGTTTCAGTTTTGGTTTCATGTACCTCTTCATCCAAGGGGAAGGAGTCGGCGGTGTAGCAGCGCATTAAACACACATGATTTTCACATTGAGTTTTTCTGTGATTGTACTCTGATTTCATTACTATTGATGATATGGTTTTGAGGCACATTGTTACGGTTTATAAATTGATATGACATTGGCAATGTTTTGGGTAAACTATTTTATAAGTTACTTAATTAAAAATGAAATTTTTGGCCTTGAAAATTGGGATGTTACAAGTTGGTATCAGAGCCTTGGTTTGAGGGATTCAGACACACCTTCGGGGGTGTCTGGACTCAAATTGAGGGCTTGAAGGATTTTCACAAAAAAATAGTTTTATAAAATCTAAGTTAAAGAATTTTGAGAAAAAACGAGGTGTGTGATGCATGCGACCGGCCGAGCTCTAGTAAGTTTTACCCAAGATACCCATACTTGTTACGTTATGTTATATGATATGATTATGAGAACTGCATGCTAGATTAGGGCTAAGGATCTAGAAGATGCCTTGTATGCCTGTTATATGATTCTGAGAACTGCATGCTAGAATAGAACTAAGGACCTAGGAAGGATGCCTTATATGCATGTTGTATGAGCTTATTGATCTGTATGCTAGGGCTGTTGCTCAACAGTATGAAAGCCTAATTAGGTTATGCTTGATTTTGTAACGCCCGTAGATCCGGGCTAGTCAATTTAGAGACGATAAGCATCGAAAATGACTTTTTGATGGAAGATTATTTAGAAGGATTAATCTTAACCAAGCTGTAGTGTATGTCACAAGGTTTCCGTGCATATAAAGAACGCCAAAATCCGAGTTATAACGAAGAAGTTATGACCTGTCGAAGTTTCGCGACAGAACCGGCACAACCCAGCGCGACCCAGCGCGACGTAAATAGTGAATTGAAGGTAGATAGATATCTATCCTTAGTGATCTAAATTAATATTAAAGATCTCATCGATAGTAGTGCAACGACAGAAAGACGGACAAAAACGGAGTTCAGATGAAGGAGTTATGAATTTCGAACGGAGTTTTCCTGTCCCGGCCTACTAAAGATAATATATAAGTAATATATTTATAATATATTAAAAATAAAGTAAAAATTAGCCAATGGAGTCTAAACGAGAGTTGTAGAGCATAATCTCACCTTCGCGTCGATATAAAGAACGTCGAAAACAGAGTTCGTATGCGAAAGTTATGAATTTCTGAAGTTCAGGGCGTGAAACCCCAAAACTGTCAGAGACCACGACGTGGCAAGCAGTGCCACGACGTGGCAAGTCTTCTGACACCTCCGGGAGTCCCCCAGATGCAACTTGCGATGACGCATGCAGTGACGACCAAGCCCACGACGTGGAAAAAGGTTGCCACGAGGTGGCAAGGGCCAATTTTGCCCTATAAATAGATTTGAAGGGCCAGCCATTTAAGGTTGCTATTTTCTCTTCTCTCTCTCCCGTTTTACCTCGATTTACGTGCAAGAAATATCCCGAAGCACCGGTATCAACCCCGAGACCCGAAGCAAGTCCCGAAGCCCGAAGATCCCGAGAAGAAAAAAAGTTTCCGAGCCGAAGCTCTGTCTGCGAGAAACCCGGTGTGTGAAGTGATCCAGGTTTCACCGAAGAATACTACTTCTACAAGCCATAGTGATGTCTGATCATCTTCTGATCAAGTGAGTGTATAGTCCCTTTCATAAACACGATGTTAATACAAGTATTCTTTGAATGTATTAAGTATATGTTTGGTGTGAGTGTGTAGTTACTTTCTTCTGATACATAAATACGAAGTATTTACTATGAAATACGTTTTATGTGTTTATATATTAGTCTTGATTTGAAGGGGGTACTTAATCTCTTTCAAATGCACAATTTTATACAAGTATCGATTTAACGTACTAAGTATATGTGTTATGTGAGTGTATCGATGTTATCTTCTAATCTCATAGATATGATTTATTCTCTATGAAATATGTGTTATGTTTATGTGCCTCATCTTTTATCTGGAATGTGTTTTGAATGAACATACTATATAGGTTTTAAACTATGTCTAAAAATGTATATTTTATCTAATAAAATGTTGGGTAGAACATGGGTAGATAGTTGTCTTGTGATAAAAGGATGAGAGGCCTCGATGTCATTGTGATCCAGTCATCTAGCGGAATTTAGATGACGACCACAGACTCTTTCTAGATAGTCCCGTCGAACACCAGCAGGCTCATAACCTATAGGTGTTAATGAACTTGGGTGTTCATTCGCTGTATTCCATCCCCCTCATGGTTGCCTTATTTGACTTATATTGCTGAGGAACCCCCAAAGCATGTGTTGTCGCCCCGATGAAATATTCTTAGACTAGGTCCCTTGTGTTAGTTGTCTTAGGGACGTAAAGTGAGAATAACGGGAATGGGTAATTGGGTTATTATTGGTTGATGAAATTAAATTAATAATTTATTGTGGCTTGAAAACCCTATATGCTCACCAGGCTCCCAAGCCTGACCCACTCAGTTTTCTTTGCATTACAGGTAATGGAACAAGAGTATAAGTTGGTGGACTTGACGAGAAGTTTTGGATTATAGATCAGTAGTTATAAATAACCGTTGTAAGGTCTATTTTGTTCTGTTTATGCTTTTGGTCTGTATTGAACATGACATCCCGAGATTTTGTTATATAATGAAAATACATTTCTTTAAACAAATGCTTTGATAAACTCTTATCATATTTTGTTTTGGGAACAAATTCCGCAACTGTTTTCTTTAAACGATCACTCTGATTTATAAAACAAAGCATAAACAAATCGGTCTTTTTCTGGCCGTGAAATTGGGGATGTCACAGATTTGGTCACTCAATGCACGAATATTGCTTGCTTTGTGCTATAAGGGTTCTGGATAGCTAGTTAAGGAAAGGTGGTAGGGAATTCTAGTGCAACTAATGGCGGAGAGTAGGTCGGAGGGTGTCCTAGGAAAGCCTAGGATGAGATTACTTGGAAAACAATGTTGGTAAAGGGACTTGGTGAAGTTGAAGCAATCATTGAGGAAAGTATGGATAGATGTGGAAGGTAGTATGGGCCCGTACTACTGGAAGCAGAGGATCCGTACTCGAGCCAAGGAGGACCAAGATGGAACCAGGAAACTTGGAAAGTGTGCGAGACCTCTCGAGAATATATATGATCCTGACGTTTATGTGTTTATTTTCAGTATGGCGATTACGCAGCATGGAGAAAGAGGTCCAGGATCTGATTCAGGATCAGGATCAGGCTCGGGCGCGGGGTCCAAGCAGGTTGATGACGGGCTGCGCGAGTTCATTATGTTTGAGATCACGAGAGGTATCCTTGAGGCGACCCTGGTCATTTTTGGGTCAATCAAGAAGGTCATTATTGAGCTGATGGAGGATCACCTCCAGATATTTAGGAGTGATTTGGTGTCTAGCCAGTCGGGTACGCGCACACTGTCCTTCAAGGACCACTAATAGAAAAACAGCCTTTTACGACGTGCAATCAATGACACGCGCTAATAGAGGACACGCATTTGTGAGTGCCTTAAAAATTGATGTCAGATTTCCAAACTATGAAGCATAGTGGACACGCATTTTTGTGTGCCAAAAATTAGTGTCTAATAAAAAAAACACGGAGGGCACCTTAAATAAAATGTGCGTCGTCTAGCTATGGCGCTTTATAAATATTAATGAAACACGCGTTTCATCCAAGGGGGAAATGAAATCCAAAATTTAAAAAGCCCGCTTTGTTTCCACCGGCTGAAAACCCTAACTCATTCCCGCTGAAAACCCCCTTTCTTTCTTTCTTCTCTCTCGATTCTCAGACCTCCACCGCTTCACTTCCCACAAGTTCGCATCTTCGTCGCTTATTCATACAGAATTCAACAATTTCTATGGTTTCGATTATTGGGTGAGGTACAGGGAGGTGTAATCGTTTTGGACTCTTTACTAATTGACTTGAAATTGAACCCTAAAAACTCAATTCACACTTCAAACTTCTCTGATCCTCTCTTCTTCCACTCCCCAATCTCTGATTCCACTCCAATCGAGCTCTACGAAGGCTTTGATTGGTGGTCATCAATTTGCACCATCACCTCCTTGTTCGTTCCTAAAATAAAGACCTTAGAACAGTATCCACTCCCCAATCTCTGATTCCACTCTAATCGGTTTGTCTCTTAAAAATCAAATCGTTCATTAAGGTGTACTTGGCCTTGCTATGTATATCCTTTTTTCTGAAGAGAATGGATCGGTTGTGCTTCAGCAAGGAGTAGGTCGCCTCATAAATTCAATAGGTACTGTTCTTGGTCATGTATGTGTTGAATTCTCGATTGCTTTTTTTTTTGAAGAGAATGGATCGGTTGTGCTTCAGCAAGGAGTAGCTCATCTCTTTTCGATCGCTGCTAATGAACCTATTTTGTGTTTAATTTGGGAGCAAATAGCGATTTTGTACACCGGAAGCCTAGATGATAGGTCCGACGCGGCAACGGCGCTTGTCTCACTTGCGAGAGACAACGATCGGTATGGGAAGCTGATAATTGAAGAAGGAGGAGTTAATTTGTTGCTGAAATTGGTGAAAGAAGGGAAACCTGAAGGCGGAGTCATACGATTTGATTTTTCTTCGTCTTTTTGTTTCTCAACAGCTTAAGACAAACACTAACAAGAGAAAAAAAATTATTTTTTCCTTACTTACATCTTCCTTATTGATCTAGATTTGACTTGAGTCCTAATATTTAATAGGTTTCCACACGCTAGGGTTTTTATCTGAGCGAAGTTATCAAAACGGTTTCAAGAGGCGTAGGTGGTGACCGACGCTACTTTGGATGAAACCACCGCTTCCAATCCACTTTTTCATTATGGTCAATCTTTATCACGAAACTGTAATTTTCGATTCCACAAAACGAAACCCACGACTTAATTCACAGATTATGAAGATCATCCCATCCTATTGTCAACCAAGAAAATTTTCATCTTGAAGGCGTCATTCAATTTGAAAAACCCCATATCAATTCCAGTTTTGGGGAACAGGGGTACGTAATTCACTCTTCTCCATCTCTTTGTTTATGTTTATTAAGAAATCACATATATCACTCTCTGTCTTCCATGTTGCCATGATTGCTTCTTGCGTTTAATTCTTTTCCTTCTTCGAACTATTTTTTTTCAGAATTGAGGCAGGCAACTTGATCGAAACTATTGAAAACCCTCAACTGTCTTCTTGCCCTCATTGGTCACGGTTGCCTTGCGTACATCACCTCACATCCTGCATCTCTTACTCATCCGGCGTCCTCTCACCTTCTATGCCTCCCAACATTCGGTAAGCTCTTTCATCCCTGTTTTTGATGTTGAAGTTATTTCCGAATTTGGGATTTGGAAATTTGATTCGATTCTATTCAACTTGTGAAGTTTTCTTTATTTTATTTTCTTTTTAAAATTAGTTGCAATGGAGTTTAGATTTCAAATCAATGTTTCATCTGTTTGATAAAAAAATGTTTCTCTAGCTTTCAAGGAATAGATTTGGTACAAGCACTTAAATAATTAGAGAAAAATATGACTACATCCACTAATCCATAGTTTTTTCAATTTTTCTGTGAACGCAATTGGTATGAGACATTTCTTGTGGTTAAGTTTTTTTCATTGCTAACCAATAATTATGACGTTGAAACCTTATGCTAGTTTCATTTCAAGTGATATAGATTCTGTGAGAAGAAGTTCTTGAGCTAATGGGAGACCAAAGAGTCAACATCCAGAAAGCATATTTATATCTTGCTCTGACCGATTAAATTATTGCTAACACATATTAATTAACTACTGTACGCATATCAAATAATTCTTGAATTGTTGGTTTTTGATTATATGCAGTCGGGTTCTTTTATCTTTTATCCCCCACTTTAGTAGCCATCTTTGAAAAGCCCTTGTTCTCAAAACAAAACAGGTGATTCTTACAATTGTCAAACTGAATTTTATCTATGGTTCTGGTTGCATAGTTATTGTATTCATCATTTTAACTGAGATCTTATTTTACTTTGTCAGGATATGGACATCCAAGATAGGGAACTAGTAAATGACTCGCTCATGATCATAGTTTACAAAGAACGTGGTTTTGGCTGAAAAACATATTACCATGTGGTATGCATCTTCCTTGAAACTTCATGATCTTAGGCCTCTGTGTTTGTTTATTTAAGGTGTTAGCATAAATGGGAAAGCATACTTTTGAATGTCACATTGCTGCCTTCACTTATAATTTGCATAATGTCGATTGTGCTTTAGAATATTATTAATTTATTTTTATTTCTCCTTAGTAACTGTGGGCATAGCACCACCTGTTTTTGTGTTTCTTTTATTGTGAAGGCAATCCTTAACTGTACCAGTGGTTCCGATTATTTTGGTCTCTTAATGGGGTATTTAACCCTTGGCTGGGAATTAAATAGTTAAGCAGATTTTTGTGATGCTTATCTGAACTTGAAGAGTTTTTTCACCTCTTGAACGTGAGAATAGAGTTTCTACCTGATCCTTTATAGGGGATACTTTTGAATGGTGCAAGGAAACTCTAATGCTACTATGGATTGTCTTAATTGCCTTAGTTTTGACTGATGCAGAGTGTTTAACCAACACTGATTAGTTTTGTTTTTGTGTGTGGTTATGATTGTATTCTTTTCCTTTATTGCCTTAGTTTATAGGCATCTGAAGATAGATCACAGCATAAAAATCGGGCATCTACCCTAGCTCGTCTACGTAGTCTGCTAGTTCAAATTTTCAAATGCAACTCTACATAATGTTATGCTAATGTGGAACGGATACTAAGGTTGGTATAATAGAACATGTGTGGGTTTAAACTTTAAAGTATAGATATAGTAAGATTTGTTATGCTGTTATACAGGTGTATGCTCCAAAGAAGAAGGTCAAAAAGTAAAACATACCTGTTTCTGAGGTGGTTTATGGAGCAATGCTACTAGCAGATATGCAAAAAGCAGTGGAAAAAGAATTTGAAATGGCATATTACAGGACCGAGTGATGGAAGAAACCAAGGACAAAAAGAATGATGTGGAATCCTATGTTTATGAAATGAGGAAAAAGGTATTTAAGTGATTAATATAAATTTTGTTTTGTAGACATGCTAAATCTTAACAACTCTTTTATTTTTCTTCCCATTTGTATCATAAACCAGATGCTAATGCCTAATGCCTAATGCTATACTGCTTTGTCTTTCTTTGTTGGTAAGACATTTGTATGATAAACCAAGAACTACTCATCACTCATCTCTATGCTATGCTATGGTAATTACTACTAAAACTTGAACCTGATCTTAATAATTCCTTGTTTTTGAACAAAATGGTGTATGTGTTTGTTCAATCAATAGTTTTGACAATGTAACAAATATTTCAGTTGATTAGATTGGATTGGATTGGATGTTATATCCTTAAAATGTACTATGTATTTATTCATTTTTTGTTTGTGTGTAGGCTTCAAAGTTCACTTTGGCTTCAATTCAACCCCACCAGATTGTTGGGCTGTTAATGTTCCTGTTTGTTTTCATTTATGCAGGTAACAATCTTGTTGAAAGGACTTATGGATCAGATGTTAATGGTAACAAGTTTAACACTCGAGTCCATATGATTAGATGTTAATGGTAACAAGTTTAACACATGTGTCTTTGTTATACATACAGATTAAATGCAATGGATTGTATTTTTTGTATATGGTATTTTATTTTATATTATGCAATGGATTTTATTTTTTTGTATATGGTATTTTATTTCTATTATGAGAGATTAAATGCAAATTTAATTTATAAATTAATAAATATATAAATATATATTTTTTTAAAAAAAATTAAAATTACGATACGCAAAAATGTGTGTCGTCTTCATTTATGACATGGCCTTTCTTGACTGGGGCTTCCTTGATACGCATTGTGTGTCATAAACACACGCGTCGTAAGGTTACGACACGCAAATGCGTGTCGTCTTCCTTTATGACAGGGCCTTCCTTGATACGCATTGCGTGTCATAACCGCGCGTCATAAATGCGCTTCGTAAATGCACGTCGTCTCTCTTTATGACAGGGTCTTCCTTGATGCGCATTTTCGCGTCGTCTGAGCGTTTTACGACGCGCAATGAGCGTCGTAAAAGGCTTTTTTTCTAGTAGTGGAATTCCGGGGGAGTGGTGTGTCGGACTTTCACGGGGTGAAGGACCCCATTGCTGCCAGGAGATGGATCGCAGACATTGAGTCTGCGTAATTGACGAGCTTCTTCCCGAAGGCGTCGAAGGTCCGCTTTCCGACAGGATGTTTGAGGGATATAGCTAGGGATTGGTGGGAGTCAGTCGGTGACTCACTGGGAGCCCCAGCCATCGAGGCTATGACTTGGTCAGATTTTGTGACCAGGTTCAGGGCTGAGTTTGCGCCAGCTGTGGAGCTTCATCAACTGGCCAGGGAGTTTCTTAACATAAGACAGACGACCGAGACAGTGGCAGAGATCATTGCCAAGTTCAGGGAGAGGGCCTTGTTAGTACCTCAGTATGTGGGGGATGAGGAGATGCGGAAGACCCACTACCATGATATGTTCAGGGCTGATATCCGGGAGCATGTTGGTTATTCAGCTTGCCCGACCCTGGAGTTCATGATTGCCAGGGCGTGGGAGAGGGAGATTGATTTGGAGCACCTTAGGAAAAGGAAGGTAGAGACTGAGCAGGTTACGGGGGTTTCGGGGAAAAACCCAAGGTATATGACATTAGGTCGAAGGGCCAGTCGGGCTAGAGCCGCTGCAAGAAATGCGGCAGACCGCATGAGGGACCTTGTAGAGCGGGATCGTCAGGTTGCTACAAGTGTGGCAAGACGGGGCACTTTGGCAGGGATTTTACTGCCCCTGCCCCCACAGTTCAAACATTAGACCTGATTTGCTTCCATTTCAATCAAAGGGGCCATAAAAAGGCTAACTGCCCTAGGTTGTCAGCAGCAGCGCCGGTGGTGGCGCCGACTCCAGTGACAACACGAGTTGTGGATGGCCGGAAGATCAAGACAGATGCTCCAGTGGTGCGGAGCCGAGCATTTCAATTGACAGCCGAGGAGGCACGCGCCGCACCCGATGTGGTGACGAGTATGATTTCTTCTCTCTAAAATTTTATATTATGTCGCAGTGATTTTGGTATGTTATGTTATCTACTCTGATTAGGATCATTCCATGTGAACGATATTCCAGTTCAGCTTTTGTTGTATTCGGGTGCTACCCAATCGGTTGTGTCTCTTGTACTTAGCAAGAGGTTTCCTGAGTCCTCGGGCGTATTGGATTGCCCTCTAGAGGTCGAGATTGCGGACGACCGATCAGTGCGAGCATCAGAGGTTTTCAGGGATTGTGTTTTAAGATTGTTCGAGGAGCGCTACCTGGTAAACTTGGTTCCCATACATTTGCGGGGGAACAAGGTTATTATAGTCATGGATTGGTTAAGCCCCAATGGGGCGGTAATCGACTGCACGCAACAGTTGGTGCGGATCAGGACCCCAAGTGGGGGAGCTGGTAATTCAGGGCGAGAGGCCACAACAGGGACCGACTTTATGTTCAACAGCGAGAGCTAGGCGCTATCTCCAGCAGGGGTGTGTAGGGTATGTCGCCTATGCCTTAGATACCTAGGAGGCGGGTAAGGCGACGGTGAGTGATGTGCTAGTGGTACGAGAGTTCGCGGATGTATTTCCGAAGGAGTTTCCTGGAATACCTCCGGAGAGGAAGGTAGAGTTTAGGATCGACCTAGTCCCTGGTGCAGCTCCGATAGCTAGGGCACCGTATCGGTTGGCTCCTCCTGAGATGTGGGAGTTGTCTAAACAGTTGTAGGAGCTATTAGACAGGGGATTCATTAAACCGAGCAGTTCACCCCTGGGGAGCCCCAATTTTATTTGTAATGAAGAAGGACGGGTCGCATCGGAGGTGTATAGATTACCGGGAGATGAATAAGGTAACGATGAAGAACCGTTACCCACTCCCGAGGATTGATGGTCTCTTTGACCAACTTCAGGGAGCATCTTGGTTCTACAAGATTGATTTGTGTTTGGGTTATCATCAACTGAGGGTCAGAGAGGAGGATGTGTAGAGGATTGCTTTTCAGACACGATATGGTCACTATGAGTTCATGGTGATGCCCTTTGGGCTCACCAGTGCACCTGCCGCATTCATGGATCTCATGAACCATGTATGTAGACTAATGTTGGATAGGTGTGTGATTTTTTTCATTGACGACATCTTGGTTTATGTCAATACACAGGAGCAGCATGAGAAGCACTTACGAGAGGTTTTGGATACTTTGAGGAGGGAGAGCTTGTATGCTAAGTTCTCCAAGTGCGAGTTCTGGTTGCGCGGGGTGTAGTTTCTTGGGCACCTTGTCAACCAGAATGGGATTTCGGTTGACCTGGCCAAGGTGGAGGTCATGATGAGGTGGGAGGTTCCGAGGTCTCCATTTGAGATTCAGAGCTTTCTGGGATTGGCAGGCTATCATCGGAGATTCATTCAGGACTTCTCCAAGATAGTCGGGCCCCTGACCCGGCTGACGAGGAAAGTCGTGGTCTTTCGCTGGGGGACTGAGTAGCAGGCCGCATTTGAGACGTTTAGACAAAGATTGTGTGAGGTGCCAATCTTAGCCCTGTCGGAGGGCATGGAGGATTTTGTAGTATATTGTGATGCATCCATCTCAGGTTTGGGCGTGATATTGATGCAGAGAGGGCATGTTATCGCTTACGCTTTGAGGCAGCTGAAGCCTCACGAGGCGAACTATCCGACATATGATTTGGAGATGAGGCCTGTTGTTTTCACCCTCAAGATTTGGCGTCATTACCTCTATGAGGTTTGTTGTACCGTTTACACGAACCACAAGAGCCTAAGGTATCTAATGGATCAGCCAAATCTGAATATGAGGCAGCGTCGGTGGCTTGATGTGGTAATGGATTATGATTGTGAGATTCTCTACCACCCGGGGAAGGCCAATGTCGTGGCCGACACACTTAGCCGCAAGGTAGCACCAATCAGGGATATCTGTATGAGGATGACGGTTGTGACTCTGCTGTTGGAGCAAATTCGGGAGGCCCAACAGGAGGCCATGAAGGAGGAACATCGTAAGAGCGAGCGTATTGTGGGTCATGTTTCCTCCTTCGACTATGACAGTTGTAGGTTGTTGACTCTTCACCATAGGGTGTGGGTCCCATAGCATGGAGGTGTGCGCCATGTACTAATGGAGGAGGCACAAAAATCCAGGTTTTCTATCCATCTCGGGGTGACGAAGATGTACAGAGATCTTTTACCCGACTATTGGTGGCCCTACATGTAACGCCCGTGTTTCTAGGCTTGCCATTTTTAGCAATGTAATAGTCTAGGTTAGCCATTGTAACCCCAATTTGAAATAATAAAATGTATTATTTGTGAATTTGTGAATTATGTGAGTTATGTGTTTATTTGCTTAATTATGTGATGTAATTAAATTAAGAATAAAATAAGCGTCAAAATTAAAGTATTAGATATGCCCGATATCTTTGCATAAAGATGTAGTGGTTGAAACAAGGATTCCGGAGATATAAGGAATGCCAAAATCCGAGTTATAACGAAGAAGTTATGACCTGTCGAAGTTTCGCGTCAGAACCGGCACGATGCCGAGTGACGTAAAATATGAATTTAAGACAGAGCGATATTTAGCCTTAGCGATCTAAACGAAAGTCGTAGATTTCGTTAAACCGAGAGCGTGCGTAAAAGGAACGCCCAAATCTGACTTCGTATGATGAAGTTATGATTTTCTGAAGTTTCGACGTGGCAGTATGCAGCCCGAATACTCGATTTGAGATCGAGCGATTTCTAGCTGAAACAATCTAAATGAGAATCGAAGATCTCATTGTTAGTAGCGAAACGATGAAAAGATAGGCGAGAACGGACGTCGGACGAAGAAGTTATGATTTAATAACGAAGTTTTTCTGTCCGAGCCTTCTAAAAATAATTAATAAAAATAAAAGTCAAAATTAGCCGACGGAGTCTAAACGAAAGTTGTAGAGCATAGTCTCACCTTCGCGTGGATATAAAGAACGTCGAAAACGGATTTCGTATGAAGGAGATACGAATTTTTGAAGTTTAATAAATATTTAATATTTATTTTTATTTTAACTCCGATATTATCCGAAGAAGGATGAGGCGGTCTATCCGAAGTACGCAGCGCGTACTGCTGTACGCCCCGCGTACAGCGAGGGGCACTCGAGTAGTCCGAAGTCGTAAGCAATGACGTAGAGGGCCCGACGACGTAAGCGCTGACGACCACCGAGGCGTACGCCCCGCGTATGTGCGAGGGTTCAGCACCTATAAAAGGAGGTCCGAAGCAGCCGAGTTTTCTTTTACAAATTCATCATCTTCTCTCATCTTTTGCCTCGATTTGCGTGCCATTTATACCCCGAAGCCCCGGTATTATTCCCGAGCCCCGAAGCGAGATCCGAAGCCCCGAGAATCCCGAAGAGCGTTATTCCCGAGCCAAAGCCCTGCCTGCGAGGAGCCGGTTTTTGTGAAGATCTTCCAGATCTACGGAGAGACGCTACTTCTATAAGTCGTAGTACTGTCGGATCATCTTCTGATCAAGTGAGTGTGTAGTTATTTTCTCTCCAACGCAATATTATGAAGTATTTAATATAAAATACGTGCTACGTGTATATATTTTGTGGTTATATGTGTGAATGTATATTCTCTATGAAATACGTGTTATGTGTGTATGCCTCATCTGTTATGTGGAATATGTATTAATTAAAGCATGCTATACAGGTTTTTAAACAGTGTATAAAAATGTATATTTTTATCTACTAATATGTTGGGTAGAACATGGGTAGATAATTGGTGTGTAATAAACAGATGAGAGGCCTCGGTGTTATTGGTGTTATTCTAGTCATTCAGTAGAGTATGGATGACGACCACAGACTATTCTAGACTGTCCTGTGGAACACTAGCAGGCTCATTACCTGTAGGTGTTGTGAACGATGTGTTCACCGGTGTACTCTATCCCCCACATGGTTGCCTTTAGGACACTTATTGTTGAGGAAGCCCCTCTGCAGTAATGTCCGTCCCGATGAAAATCCTGAAATAAGTTCCTTATAATAGACGTTATTTTTAGGTACGTAAGGTGAGGATAACGGGAATGGGTAATCGGGTTTATTGTTGATTGATGAAATTAAATATAATTATTGTGGGTTTGGAAACCCTATATGCTCACCAGGCTCCCAAGCCTGACCCACTCAGTTTAATTGTATTACAAGAAGTGGCGCAAGAGCTTAAGATGGGCGAATCATCAAGTCATTTTTGTTTACAAGTCTGCATATGTATATATTTGTTGAATGACTTGTAATGTAATCGTTTATGCTTTGTGATCTGTATCGGAACATGACATCCCGACTTTTGATTATGAAATGAAATCATATTTCTATATGAAATGTTTTGATAAATATCTATCTTATCATGTTTTGTTTTTAGGAACAAATTCCGCATCTCTTTTAAAAATCAAATGGATTTACTCTGAAAATGTTTTAAAAAGCATAAATGAAATCGGTCTTTTCTGGCCGAGATTTTGGGGATGTCACAGTTGGTATCAGAGCATTAGTTTAAGTGAACTAGGAAATTGTAGGATTTCTAGACTTAAACTTAGTATGCTAAGTGGAGATTGTGAGATGTGTGTCTGATAAATTTTAGACACGAGCACTAGTTTATTTTAGGAAGGTTGCCTAAAATGCTTTTATGTGCTAAATGTTATATGTTGCCATATATGATATTGTTTGTTCGGATCTACGGTTTGTTGTCGACCGGATCTGAAGGTTTATGTGTTTAGGATTCTAAGCGTATGTATACGATATTAGAACTAGCATGTAATCGTTTGGAGTAATAAGGTGAAATTATTCGGTGTGTAGATCAAAAATGGTGAGAACAAGAAGCGGAGTTGGAAATGCTGATGAAAACAGGAATTAACCGCCTGTAATTCAACAAGTACCTGTCGTAGCTGATGCACCTGAGCCGATAACAATGGCTGGTGTAGCAATAATGATTCAAATGATGTTGGATCGTCAGATGGAAGAAACAAGACACCTGCTTAGGCAGAATCGTGAAGAACCGTCAATTCAAGCGGAAGAGCCCGAGGAGAATGGAGGGCAGTCTGAAGGAGAAAACTTTAGTGGAATCATTGGTCAAGACGAACAACCAGTGGTTGTACGCAATAACCAGTATGGAGGAAATGATGGTCGTGGGTGCAAGTATAAGGATTTCATGGCATCCAAACCACCATGTCTATCCGGAAGCCCGACGCCAGTGCAAGTTATGGACTGGGTCTCCAAAATGGAGACTATGTTTGAAAGTTGCGAATGCAGCAACAGGCAGAAGACCGCTCTTGCGATCCCTCTGCTAAAATCTGGCGTGTTGAGCTGGTGGAAGCTGTTAGCTGACTCTATGCCCAAGGGAGAAGCAAGCAAAATGTCTTGGGAGGACTTTGTGGAACAACTAAAAATGCAATACTGCTCCGAGCAAGACCTGCTGGAAATCAGTAATGAATTTCAGAATTTGAAGAAAGGGAAATTGAGCGTTACTGAATACGCTGCAAGTTTCACGGAAAAGATGAAGTTTATCCCACATTTGGTGCCTACAGAACTCTCTAAGGTCAACAAGTTTGCCCTTGGACTACCAGCAGACTATGGTCCAATGGTTAAGCAAGCAACCACATTGAAAGCCACCATCTGGGCTGCTAGAAATGTTGAGACCCAGATCAGGGAAAAAGGTCTGGAAAGGTCAGAGGTTGGCGAGAAAAGGAAAATCGATGGATTTTCAGGGTCCAGCAAGAAAAGTAAATTCTCGAAGTCTAGTTCGAGGGGAAGCGGAGGAAAGGTAGAAGCGAAATGGTGTGACAAGTGCAAGAAGAAGCATTATGGGAAGTGTGGCGGGGAAACCACATGCTTCAAATGTGGAAAGCTACGGCATTATGCCAACGACTGCACCTTCGCCAAGAATGTTTGTTATGGTTGTGGTGAAGAGGGGCACATCTCAAGGGATTGTCCGAAAAAGAAGGAAGCAGCAAGACCCAACATTCCGCCAAAGCCAAAGGCGAGAGCATTCCAGATGACACTGGAAGCTGCTAAAGATGAAGCTGATGTCGCTTCAAGTACCTTTCTCGTTAACAAATTACCTGCCCAAATTTTATTTGATTCTGGAGCCAACTACTCCTTTATATCGCACAAATTTGGTAGAAAACTAGCTTTGCCTGTTGATAAACTAGATAATGCTTTATTAGTCAAAGTTGCTAGTGGAAAGTTTGTACCTGTTAGCTATCGTATGAAAAACATCTTAATTGACTTGAATGGGAATAAGTTCCACGAGGAATTATTGCCTATCGAACTTAACGGTTTCGACATCGTTTTGGGAATGGATTGGCTTAGCGCCAATGATGCTGAAATTTTACGCAAGAAGAAAATAGTGAAAGTGAATCCACCTGGGAAGGAATCGTTTATGGTGTACGGAGATAAACGCAGAGTAAACTCTGGAATCATTTCTCTAATGAAAGCCAGAAAATGTTTGACCAAGGGGTGTACATCATACTTAGCATTTGTGATCGATGCTAAGAAGGAAAAGAAGGTGATGCAAAATATTCCTGTTGTGTGTGATTATCCAGAAGTATTTCCCGAAGAGCTTCCTGGATTACCGCCCGATCGACGAGTAGAATTTCGTATTGACTTGTTGCCCGGAACAACGCCAATTGCAAAAGCACCCTATCGATTAGCACCGACGGAGATGAAGGAGCTAATGATGCAACTTCAGGAGTTATTGGACAAAGGTTTCATTAGACCTAGTTCATCACCCTGGGGAGCTCCGGTGTTATTCGTAAAGAAGAAAGATGGAAGCATGAGGATGTGCATTGATTACCGAGAGCTGAATAAGGCAACAATAAAGAATCGATATCCGTTGCCGAGGATTAATGACCTATTCGATCAACTACAAGGTTCAAGTTATTTCTCAAAGATCGACTTGAGGTCAGGATATCATCAGCTGAAAGTAAGGGAGCAGGATGTAGAGAAAACTGCATTCAGAACGCGATATGGACACTACGAGTTCTTGGTTATGTCGTTTGGACTAACCAATGCTCCAGCAGCATTCATGGATTTAATGAATAGGGTTTGTAATCCGTTCCTTGATAAATCTGTGATAGTGTTCATAGATGACATTCTGATTTATTCGAAAAGCCAAGAGGAGCATGGCAGACACTTACGAGAAGTGTTGGAAGTTTTGAAGAAGGAGAAGCTGTATGCAAAGTTCTCCAAATGTGATTTTTGGATTCGTGAAGTCAAATTCTTGGGTCACATGGTCAACCAAGAAGGGATAATGGTTGATCCGGCGAAGATCAAAGCTGTGATGAAGTGGTAACAACCGAAAAGTCCCACGGAGATCCGAAGCTTTTTAGGATTAGTCGGATATTACCGAAGGTTTATCCAAGGCTTTTCTTCGATCGCTAGTCCATTAATAGCTTTGACCCACAAAGGAGCTACTTATGCTTGGAGTGATAAGCATAAAGAAGCATTCGAGAAGCTAAAGAAGAAACTATGCGAGCCACCGATACTTTCTCTACCCGATGGAGTTGAAGACTTCGCTGTTTATAGCGATGCGTCTGGGGTTGGATTGGGCTATGTTTTAACCCAAAGAGATAAGGTGATCGCATATGCATCTCGACAATTGAAAGAGCATGAAAAGAACTACCCGACTCATGATTTAGAGTTGGCAGCGGTAGTTTTCGCACTGAAAATATGGAGGCATTACCTCTATGGCACAAAGTGCAAACTTTTCACTGATCATAAGAGTCTCCAATATCTTTTTGGTCAGAAAGAATTAAATATGAGGCAACGACGCTGGCTGGAATTACTTAAAGACTACGACTGTGAGATACTTTACCACCCCGGTAAGGCCAATGTTGTTGCTGATGCTCTCAGTCGGAAAGTCAATCTTGAAAGGAGAAGGCCAAGAGCGTTGAGAATTGAAGTTGTCTCGACTATTTTGGAAAGTATCAAGAAAGCTCAAAGCGAAGCTTCTGAGAAGAATGACCGAAAGGAGGAACGTTTGGGCAAAACGTTGGTGTTCGGCATAAACAGTCACAGACTAAAGGTGTTCCAAGATCGGATTTGGATACCGAAGACAGGAGGAGTCAGGGATCTTCTGATGGAAGAAGCTCACAAAACCATGTACTCGATTCATCCCGGTAGCACAAAAATGTATAGGGACCTGAAACCCTATTATTGGTGGCCGACGATGAAGATCGACATTGCGAAGTATGTGGCCGAGTGTGTGACCTGTGCAAGAGTCAAGGCACAACATCAGAAACCATACGGGAGTTTAGAACCATTACCTGTGCCTATGGGTAAGTAGGAAGACATTGCTATGGATTTTGTCACTAAACTACCCAGAACAAAAAGTGGTCACGACATGATTTGGGTGGTCGTTGATCGATTCACTAAGAGTGCGCATTTCATAGCAGCCAATGAAAAATGGTCTATGGAAAAGCTTGCGAATTCTTACGTAAAGGAAATTGTGAGGCTTCACGGTGTTCCGTTAACGATTGTGTCGGATCGTGATAGTCGTTTCACCTCACGATTTTGGAAAAGTCTACAAGAGGAATTGGGTACCAAGTTGTGTCTAAGTACAGCTTACCATCCGCAGACTGATGGTCAGAGCGAACGGACAATACAAACACATGAAGATATGCTGAGAGCGTGTACCTTGGAATTCCTAGGTAATTGGGATGAACATTTGCCTTTGGTAGAATTTTCCTATAATAATAGTTTTCACTCGAGCATAAAGATGGCACCTTATCAAGCATTGCATGGACAAAAGTGTCGTACGCCGTCTTGTTGGCTTGAGGCTGGGGAAAAGTAGTTTATGGGATCGGAGATAGTCCATCAAACGGCTGAAAAGTTGAAAATAATTAGGGAAAGAATGTTAGCAGCTCAGGACCGTCAAAAGAGTTACGCTGACAAAAAGCGAAGACCGATGACTTTTGAAGTTGGAGATTCGGTTTTGCTTAAAGTCTCGCCATGGAAGGGACTTATAAGATTTGGTAAAAGGGGAAAGTTAAGTCCAAGGTTTATTGGACCGTTTAAAGTTCTTCAGAGGATTGGGAACCAAGCTTACAAACTCGAACTACCAGAAGAACTGAATGGAATTCATAACACTTTTCATGTGTGTTACTTGAGGAAGTTCACGGGAGAAGTTCCCGACATAATTCCACTTTCGGAGTTGAAGATCGATGAGAACAAAAGGTTGATTGAGGAACCGGAGGCAATCGTTGACCGAAAGACTAAGAAGTTGCGACGTAAGATGGTTGAGTTAGCGCTTGTCCGATGGAAACACACGAATGGGCCGAATCTCACCTGGGAAACGGAGAGTGACATGATGAGTCGCTATCCGCATTTGTTTGCTGGTGTGTGATTCCGGGGACGGAATCATTCAAAGGTGGAGAGAATTGTAACGCCCGTGTTTCTAGGCTTGCCATTTTTAGCAATGTAATAGTCTAGGTTAGCCATTGTAACCCCAATTTGAAATAATAAAATGTATTATTTGTGAATTTGTGAATTTGTGAATTATGTGAGTTATGTGTTTATTTGCTTAATTATGTGATGTAATTAAATTAAGAATAAAATAAGCGTCAAAATTAAAGTATTAGATATGCCCGATATCTTTGCATAAAGATGTAGTGGTTGAAACAAGGATTCCGGAGATATAAGGAATGCCAAAATCCGAGTTATAACGAAGAAGTTATGACATGTCGAAGTTTCGCGTCAGAACCGGCACGACGCCGAGTGACATAAAATATGAATTTAAGACAGAGCGATATTTAGCCTTAGCGATCTAAACGAAAGTCGTAGATTTTGTTAAACCGAGAGCGTGCGTAAAAGGAACGCCCAAATCTGACTTCGTATGATGAAGTTATGATTTTCTGAAGTTTCGACGTGGCAGTATGCAGCCCGAATACTCGATTTTGTCACACCCCCAAACCTGAACGGCGGAAACGTTCGGGGGCGGATGACTTCATGTGGTAACGTAACAAATGAATACATAGTAAAGAAAGCTATACAACCATCATATATATAATTGAAAGTTTACATTTGTCAAAAGTTACATGTTCAAAACTCAATTACAATATGATGTCAAAAATACGAGATTAAACTGGCGCCGCAGCATCCCTTCATCAAAAGCGTAATGAATACCTGAAATTACTGATTTCCTGGGACATACAAGTAATTTTGAAAGAGTAGGTCAGCATTTAAGCTGGTGAATTTCATAAGTATTTAAGTGACAATGTTTGAATGAAATGAAATGTTTTATCTTTGTTTGTTTGTGTTTAGAAAATCCTATATTTTCTACTAGTATAAAAGTAGCCTTCACTCAAGACCAATGTTTGTCTCCAAAATGTATGTAAGTGTAAAATAACCAATGAGTTTGAAAACCTTGTAAATCAATGCCTTTTTAATACCCCTTGTGAGTTTTATAACCATACTATTGACTCGGAATGCCTATACACAACGTTCTTCAGGCGTTGGAATGTTATGACGTTTGTCACCCCAAACGGTGGACTGCAGCTAACAGTCAGGGCGCGGGTTGTCAAGCCCGTATAGATCTATACACAAACACCATGCTCCCCCTCCAAGGGATTCTGGTATATAATACAGGACTTGAAATGTGTACTCGAACGTACATGAAGTTAGTGTCTCACAAAACCGTGGTATAAAAACAGATCTACTTGTTAAAATGTTACGTTTATTCTTGTATACGAAAGTAAACTTCTTGAAATTCATGTTTCTAGTACATAAGAGTTAGAAATTTGTTCGTAAAACTATACCTATTATAGTTTTCTAAAAGTGTGTCTTGTTTGTCTAGAAATACCTAGAAAAAGAATCACTTGTTTATGAAAGCATAGATTTTTGGTGTAGAGTCTAAGATAGACAAGAATAATCTAGGAAAAGTTTAGTTTATACATGCATTACAACAAATTTATATTTCAAAAGATAGAATGCTATTTTAACATATATTATATATATATATATATATATATATATATATATATATATATATATGTTCCTTAAAGGTTTATAAATCGCATGTGATTTGGATATATAACAGCATATAAAAGAGTTTCTTTATGTAACACACGATAATACTCGTGTGTTTTACTTGTAATCCCCCCCCCCTTGAAAGCATATAAAAGCATTTACAATATTTAAAAAGGTTGATTAAGGGGTATGAAACTCACTTGAAAGATTTGGAGATAGCGAGGTGGAAAACCGAGCAGAGTTTCGTCTCGGGAAACGGATTTTCCTCGGGATTCTCGGGAATCTCGGGAGTAAAATCGACCCTCGGGACTTGAGCCAAAAAGACCAGAGCTTCGGGTTTGAACGGACACGGAAAACGAGGCAAGATTGTGAGAGAGAGGAGAGAAATGAGCCCTTTTCTCGGAAGCCCTCGCATCCTATTTATAGTAAGGCTGAACTGCCTCGGTACGCGGGGCGTACGCTCGTACGCAGCGCGTACGCGTACGTCATGCATGACCGAAGCCTCGACTGCCTCGGCTTCGGATGGGACGGGTTGCTGGGGAGACGGGTCGGACGGGACAGCGGGTCACGGGTCGGCGCTTCGGACGGGTCGGCTTCTTCGGATAGGGCGACGTGGACGATCAGAGGCCAAGTCTCTCGGGTACGCTGGGCGTACAGGGGTACGCAGCGCGTACCTCGGATGAGGACGCTGACTCCCCTTCGGATAATGTCCGAATTTTGATTTAAATAAATAATTAATTTATTTAATAAACTTCAAAAATTCATATCTTCTTCATACGAACTCCGTTTTCGATGGTCTTTATATCCCCGCGTAGGTGAGACTACGCTCTACAACTTTCGTTTAGACTCCGTCGGCAAATTCCGAAATTATTTTTTTTTATATATTATAAACTCATCGTGTTTAAGGAATTTCTTTGAAAATTCATAACTTCTTTATCTGATGTCGGTTTTTGCCAGATTTTTTACCGCTGGAATACCATTGTCGAGACCTTCGATTCTCGTTTAGGTCATTCCGGCCAAAAGTCGCTCGATCTCCGATTCGAGTTTTTAGCTGTCTGTTGCTAAGCCGAACTTGGAAAAATCATAACTTCGCTATATGAAGTCGGATTTGGGCGTTCTTTTCACGTACGATCATGGTTCAAAGATATTTAAACATAGAAGGAAATTAAATAGAACTATTTGTACATCTTATTATGAAAGTAGATTTTATTACTCAAAAGTGGTTACAATACTTGACCCATTTTGGTCATTACAAAGAGTTGAAATATCGGGTTGTCACATCATCCCCCCGTTAGAGAGAATTTCGTCCCGAAATTTAATGTAGTAAAGATACTAGTGAACATGAAAGAGATGAGGGTACTTTTGTTTCATCTGATCTTCGCGTTCCCATGTGAATTCAGGTCCCCGCTTGGCGTTCCAGCGAACCTTCACGATGGGTATGCGACTTTGTTTTGTTTGTTTGACCTCTCGGTCCATGATTTCTACTGGTTCTTCCACAAAGTTGAGGCTCTCGTTGATCTCGATCTCGTCGAGTGGAATAACAAGAGTCACGTCGGACAGACACTTTTTCAAGTTTGAGACGTGGAAGGTTGGATGGATGTTACTAAGTTCGCGCGGTAGGTTAAGCTTGTAAGCCACAGGGCCGATTCTGGCAAGAATCTCGAAAGGCCCTATGTATCTTGGATTTAGTTTCCCACGCTTTCCAAAGCGTATTAAACCCTTCCACGGTGAGACCTTTAATAAGACGTGGTCTCCTACCTGGAATTCCAAAGGTTTCCTCCTTTGGTCAGCGTAGCTTTTCTGTCGGTCTCTAGAGGCTTTCAATCGTTCACGAATCTGAACGATCTTCTCTGTCGTTTCTCGTATGATTTCCGGACTGGTGAGAGTGCTTTCGGGAACTCTTCCTCTAGCTAACTGGGTATCGCCAACTTCAGTCCAGCACAGAGGGGATCTGCACTTTCGACCATAGAGGGCTTCAAACGGAGCAGCCTTTATGCTTGTATGATAACTATTGTTGTATGAAAATTCGACAAGGGGTAAATGAATATCCCATGCCTTTCCAAAGTCAATCACACAGGCTCTCAGCTTATCTTCTAAAGTTTGTATTGTTCTCTCACTTTGTCCGTCTGTTTGTGGGTGGTAGGTTGTACTCATGTCTAGCCTAGTTCCCAGGGAGCTTTGTAGTGACTGCCAGAATCTTGAAGTGAATCTACTATCTCGATCGGAGATAATGGATATCGGAACACCATGCAGTCGCACTACTTCCCTTAAGTAAGTTCTTGTAAGCTTCTCCATTTTGTCAGTCTCCTTGATGGGTAGGAAATGCGCGGATTTGGTCAATCTGTCGACAATGACCCATATGGTATCGAGTCCACTTGTCGTCTTGGGTAACTTGGTTATGAAGTCCATAGTAATCCGCTCCCATTTCCATTCTGGTATCTCTGGTTGTTGTAGTAATCCTGACGGTTTCTGATACTCGACCTTAACCTTAGCGCAAGTAAGACATTTACTCACGAAGGTAGCAATTTCTGCTTTCATGTTAGGCCACCAGTACAGTTTCTTAAGATCCAGATACATTTTATCTGAACCCGGGTGAACGGAATATCTTGAGTTGTGAGCCTCGGTCATGACTACGTTTCTGAAACCACCATGTTTCGGGGTCCAGATTCGGTCCATGAGATAGTAGGCTCCGCCACCCTTGACTTCTAGGTTCTTCTCCATTCCTCGCAGGGATTCACCCGCCACATTTTCAGGTTGCAAAGCTTCCATTTGTGCCTCCTTAATTTGTGTGGATAAGTGGGAATGGATAGTCATGGTCAGAGATTTGACCCTCCGACCAGTGTATTCCTTTCGACTGAGGGCGTCAGCTACTACGTTGGCCTTGCCAGGATGATAACGAATTTCGCATTCGTAGTCATTTAGTAACTCAACCCATCGTCGTTGTCGCATGTTGAGTTCCTTCTGATCGAAAATATGTTGAAGGCTCTTGTGATCGGTGAAAATAGTACTCTTTGTTCCATATAAGTAGTGCCTCCAGATCTTCAGAGCAAATACCACTGCTCCTAACTCGAGATCGTGTGTCGTATAGTTCACTTCGTGTGTCTTAAGCTGTCGGGAGGCATAAGCGATAACCTTCCCTCTCTGCATAAGAACACAACCAAGTCCTTGATTTGACGCATCGCAATACACTACGAAGTCTTCTATCCCTTCGGGGAGGGATAGTATCGGTGCGGTGCACAAGGCCTGCTTTAGTGTCTGGAATGCCTTCTCTTGTTTCGCTTCCCAGTCAAAGGCCACACCTTTCTGGGTTAATGTAGTAAGAGGTTTTGCAATGCTCGAAAAGTTCTTTATGAATCTGCGATAGTAGCCAGCTAGACCTAGAAATTGACGAATTTCTGTAGGTGTCATTGGTGCCGACCAGTTCTCGATGGCCTTAATTTTGGAGGGGTCCACGTGTATACCTTTCTCGCTAACAACGTGACCTAAAAATTCGACTCTTCGAATCCAAAATTCGCATTTAGAGAACTTCGCATAGAGTTTCTCCGTTCGCAGTGTTTCTAGGACTTTTCGTAGGTGCTGACTATGCTCTTCCTCACTTCGAGAGTAGATAAGTATATCATCGATAAAGACGATGACGAACTGATCCAAGTAAGGGCGGCATACCCTATTCATTAGGTCCATAAATACTGCTGGTGCATTGGTTAATCCGAACAGCATCACCACGAATTCGTAGTGTCCATAACGAGTTCGGAAAGTTGTCTTTGGAATGTCCCCCTCTAGAACTCGTAATTGGTGATATCCGGATCGTAGATCTATTTTGGAGAAGTAGTTCGCCCCTTGAAGTTGATCGAATAGGTCGTCGATACGGGGTAGAGGATAGCGGTTCTTGACAGTAAGTTTGTTCAGTTCCCTGTAGTCGATGCACATACGGAACGATCCGTCTTTCTTCTTTACAAACAAGACCGGTGCTCCCCAAGGTGAGAAACTTGGTCTTATAAATCCTTTTTGAAGGAGTTCATTAAGTTGACTGGAAAGTTCCTGCATCTCTGCTGGCGCAAGACGATAAGGCGACTTCGCTACCGGGGTAGCTCCTAGAACTAAGTCGATTCTGAACTCGACTTGGCGTTGCGGTGGTAATCCTGGTAGTTCTTCTGGAAAGATATCGGGAAAGTCGCGTACTACCGAGATGCTCTTGATGTCCTTCAGTTCTTGACTTGTATCAACGATGTGTGCTAGGAATGCTCGACAATCCTTCCGCAAGCACTTTCGAGCTTGCATGCACGAAATGATGCGAAGGTTTGTACTAGATTTGTCGTCGTAGATAACTAATGTTTCGTTGTTAGGGAGGTTAAGACGGACTGCTTTCTCAAAGCACATGATGTCGGCGCGAAGAAGACTCAACCAATCCATGCCGACTATGACGTCGAAACTTTTAATTTGAATCGGCATGAGATTGATTGGGAAAGAATGGCCGTCTAATGTTAACGTACAGCCCATGTATATGCAATTAGTGTTTTCGGTTTTTCCATTGGCCATCTCTACAGTGAATGATTTTTCTAACTTGCTAGGTTTAGGTTTAAGTAAATGAATAAAGTTTTGACTCACGAAGCTTCTCTCCGCTCCACTATCGAATAATATGCATGCATATGAATTATCGAGAAGGAACATACCAGCAACTATAGTTGGGTCAGCTACAGCTTCGTCGTGGCCTATTGCCAAAACTCGTCCCACACCTCCGGTGCCTGCTGCCTTAGGACAGTTCCTCTTGTAGTGGCCCACCTCGCCACAACCATAGCAAGCCTGCCCTACACCCGCACCGGGAACTTGAGTGATCGGCTTTGCGGGTTCCTTGCAGAAACGGGTTGTGTGTCCTTTCCTGTTGCAGTTGGCGCACTGCATTTCTCGACAAGGTCCATGGTGGTGGTAATTGCATTTGGTGCACTTTGGGAGGTTACCTATATAAGGCTTTGTTGGGTAGGTATTTGTAGGAGCTGTAGTAGGTACAGTGGCAGCATTCACTGAAACCAGTTGTTTCTTTGCGGATTCTTGGGAAGACCCACCCTTCCCTTTATTCCACACTCTCTTTCTGCCATTGTTGTTGTTGTTGTTGTTGTTGTTGTTGTAGTTGTTGTTGTTGTTTCCTTTCTGTGGTGATGGCGCAGAAGTGGTTGAGTTCTGATGACCTCCGTAGTCAATCAGAGATTGTGCCAGTTCCTTAGCACTTTCAAAGGTGTCAGGTTTAGAAGCTAACACGCTTGATCGCATTTGGGGCGTCAGTCCCCAGATGTACCTTTCTATTTTCTTGCTCTCGGGAGCAATCATATCTGGACAAAGGATTGCCAGTTCGTAGAATCTATTGGTATAAGTAGCAATGTCGATACCAACCATTCTGAGAGTCCATAGCTCGTGTTCAAGCTTTTGAATCTCCCCCCGTGGGCAGTATTCTCTCATCATCATGGCCTTCAGGCTCTCCCAGCTTATGGAGTTTGCCACGATTAGGGTAAGTACTTTAATGTGGCCATTCCACCAAGTTAAAGCTTTATCAAGAAGGGTGAAAGTTGCAAATTTGACCTTGCTGTGCTCGGGACAGGAGCAGATTTCAAAGACTGCCTCCGTCCTTTCAATCCACTGCCTCAGGGCCATCACACCACCAGTTCCATAAAACATTCGGGGCTTGGCATTAGTGAAGTCCTTATAGGTGCATTCTCGAGGTGGTCCATGACTCTCGCCATGGTTGGATAGGTGTGTGCCAAATCCCGAGCCATTAGTACTCGAGTTATTGATCTGTGACATGGCAGCTGCCACCGCTGCGGTGACTGCTGCTTGAAACATTACAGCATCAAATTGGGGTGGTGGAGGTGGTGGTACAGGTGCTTCCTCACCGTTGTTTCGCCTTGGATTCCTACGCGGAGGCATCCTTCAACTATAGGTTGAAAAGACAAGGATAAGAATTTCATAGAATAGAAAATGTATGTGTCTCATGAACTAAATCGCTATAGTTCAACAACAGATGATAGTATGAGTCTTAAAATAGAAGAATGAAAGTTATTTGTAAGACTGATGGTACGACACAAGTATTTGGTTTCACAAAGACCATTCAAGGTTTGAACGAAATACTTAACATAGTAGTAATAGTGTCACTTATATTAATATAAAAGTTGTTACAACGATCATGAAAATTTGACCCCTATAAGGGTCTCCGATTACAAAGTTCGAGAAATTTAAAGACTTTTAGCCGAGGTCCTAAGCTATAACAAAATTTGAGTCCTTGACAAGCACTACTTGCGTCGAAGGTTGCGCTTGGAGCTTGACTCCGCATCTGATTGCTTTGACTCCATTAGACGCCTATCAAAAGCGGCTTGTTGTTCCCTTAGTTCGGCGAGGGCTGCAATCATTTGCGCTTGAAATGCTTCGGTTTGGAATTGAGCGTTGTCTTGCATCTTGTCCAGCCTACGGATGTCAGAAGTGTGAACCTGCACTTCCACGTTGATATCCCGGAGTCGACTAGCTTGTACTCCAGACTGATAGGACTGATTGGCTAACTTACCCACCATTACCGGGAGTGCTCGATCAGCCGAACCTCCGCCGCGAACATCATAGAAGTCCCGACACATGCCGTAGGGAGGGCGTAGGTTTTGCTGTTGGCTCCAATGGTGGAGGTGACTACCCCAGACGGGAGTCGGTCCTTGAAAGTTCCTTACGAAGACGGGAGGTTGAATGGGTGGTGGATCGATAACTTCCGGCTCTGAGTCGGTACCGGAGTCATCACCCACTTCTATGGGTTCCTCGTCCTCTTCGGGATCATCTTTGATCCATCCTCCGTTGCCTTGGTTGGGAAAGTAGGGGTCGCCAGGGTGGTGAAATCCAGCCATTTGACTGTACGAGAAATAGGGTTATAAGATTTGAATAAAGTCGGAACATGCAAAACATGTAAGTTAAACTAGTTTAGATAGCAAATACTCCTATAGTATTTAAATTCTTGTGTTTGATTCTTGTAATGGTTTGGTAAGTTTTGACTTGTTGCTTACTACGATCATTCCTCGATATACGTTGGTCCAATCTCGGGCAAATATAGTTGATCACGCTATATTTGTCCAAAATCTGATTACATATATCGAGTCTCAATCGTAGTGTCAACTTGTCCAAATACTTGTATAGTTGTATAACATGAAAATAGTTTGTGGTATGCATGTAATTGTACTTAAATGAACTATTAATTTAAGTTGAACACAAAACTGTTTAAGCGTAAAAAGAAAACTTGTTTTGTCGGAGAGCACTAGTCCCTTAAGCATTTATAGTTTGTATATCTTATGTGGTTCGATATACTTAGTTCACTATAAACATTGCTCTGATACCAATCTGTCACACCCCCAAACCTGAACGGCGGAAACGTTCGGGGGCGGATGACTTCATGTGGTAACGTAACAAATGAATACATAGTAAAGAAAGCAATACAACCATCATATATATAATTGAAAGTTTACATTTGTCAAAAGTTACATGTTCAAAACTCAATTACAATATGATGTCAAAAATACGAGATTAAACTGGCGCCGCAGCATCCCTTCATCAAAAGCGTAATGAATACCTGAAATTACTGATTTCCTGGGACATACAAGTAATTTTGAAAGAGTAGGTCAGCATTTAAGCTGGTGAATTTCATAAGTATTTAAGTGACAATGTTTGAATGAAATGAAATGTTTTATCTTTGTTTGTTTGTGTTTAGAAAATCCTATATTTTCTACTAGTATAAAAGTAGCCTTCACTCAAGACCAATGTTTGTCTCCAAAATGTATGTAAGTGTAAAATAACCAATGAGTTTGAAAACCTTGTAAATCAATGCCTTTTTAATACCCCTTGTGAGTTTTATAACCATACTATTGACTCGGAATGCCTATACACAACGTTCTTCAGGCGTTGGAATGTTATGACGTTTGTCACCCCAAACGGTGGACTGCAGCTAACAGTCAGGGCGCGGGTTGTCAAGCCCGTATAGATCTATACACAAACACCATGCTCCCCCTCCAAGGGATTCTGGTATATAATACAGGACTTGAAATGTGTACTCGAACGTACATGAAGTTAGTGTCTCACAAAACCGTGGTATAAAAACAGATCTACTTGTTAAAATGTTACGTTTATTCTTGTATACGAAAGTAAACTTCTTGAAATTCATGTTTCTAGTACATAAGAGTTAGAAATTTGTTCGTAAAACTATACCTATTATAGTTTTCTAAAAGTGTGTCTTGTTTGTCTAGAAATACCTAGAAAAAGAATCACTTGTTTATGAAAGCATAGATTTTTGGTGTAGAGTCTAAGATAGACAAGAATAATCTAGGAAAAGTTTAGTTTATACATGCATTACAACAAATTTATATTTCAAAAGATAGAATGCTATTTTAACATATATTATATATATATATATATATATATATATATATATATATATATATATATATATATATGTTCCTTAAAGGTTTATAAATCGCATGTGATTTGGATATATAACAGCATATAAAAGAGTTTCTTTATGTAACACACGATAATACTCGTGTGTTTTACTTGTAATCCCCCCCCCCCTTGAAAGCATATAAAAGCATTTACAATATTTAAAAAGGTTGATTAAGGGGTATGAAACTCACTTGAAAGATTTGGAGATAGCGAGGTGGAAAACCGAGCAGAGTTTCGTCTCGGGAAACGGATTTTCCTCGGGATTCTCGGGAATCTCGGGAGTAAAATCGACCCTCGGGACTTGAGCCAAAAAGACCAGAGCTTCGGGTTTGAACGGACACGGAAAACGAGGCAAGATTGTGAGAGAGAGGAGAGAAATGAGCCCTTTTCTCGGAAGCCCTCGCATCCTATTTATAGTAAGGCTGAACTGCCTCGGTACGCGGGGCGTACGCTCGTACGCAGCGCGTACGCGTACGTCATGCATGACCGAAGCCTCGACTGCCTCGGCTTCGGATAGGACGGGTTGCTGGGGAGACGGGTCGGACGGGACAGCGGGTCGGCGCTTCGGACGGGTCGGCTTCTTCGGATAGGGCGACGTGGACGATCAGAGGCCAAGTCTCTCGGGTACGCTGGGCGTACAGGGGTACGCAGCGCGTACCTCGGATGAGGACGCTGACTCCCCTTCGGATAATGTCCGAATTTTGATTTAAATAAATAATTAATTTATTTAATAAACTTCAAAAATTCATATCTTCTTCATACGAACTCCGTTTTCGATGGTCTTTATATCCCCGCGTAGGTGAGACTACGCTCTACAACTTTCGTTTAGACTCCGTCGGCAAATTCCGAAATTATTTTTTTTTATATATTATAAACTCATCGTGTTTAAGGAATTTCTTTGAAAATTCATAACTTCTTTATCTGATGTCGGTTTTTGCCAGATTTTTTACCGCTGGAATACCATTGTCGAGACCTTCGATTCTCGTTTAGGTCATTCCGGCCAAAAGTCGCTCGATCTCCGATTCGAGTTTTTAGCTGTCTGTTGCTAAGCCGAACTTGGAAAAATCATAACTTCGCTATATGAAGTCGGATTTGGGCGTTCTTTTCACGTACGATCATGGTTCAAAGATATTTAAACATAGAAGGAAATTAAATAGAACTATTTGTACATCTTATTATGAAAGTAGATTTTATTACTCAAAAGTGGTTACAATACTTGACCCATTTTGGTCATTACAAAGAGTTGAAATATCGGGTTGTCACAGATTTGAGATCGAGCGATTTCTAGCCGAAACAATCTAAATGAGAATCGAAGATCTCGTTGTTAGTAGCGAAACGATGAAAAGATAGGCGAGAACGCACGTCGGACGAAGAAGTTATGATTTAATAACGAAGTTTTCCTGTCCGAGCCTTCTAAAAATAATTAATAAAAATAAAAGTCAAAATTAGCCGACGGAGTCTAAACGAAAGTTGTAGAGCGTAGTCTCACCTTCGCGTGGATATAAAGAACGTCGAAAACAGAGTTCGTATGAAGGAGATACGAATTTTTGAAGTTTAATAAATATTTAATATTTATTTTTATTTTAACTCCGATATTATCCGAAGAAGGATGAGGCGGTCTATCCGAAGTACGCAGCGCGTACTGCTGTACGCCCCGCGTACAGCGAGGGGCACTCGAGTAGTCCGAAGTCGTAAGCAATGACGTAGAGGGCCCGACGACGTAAGCGCTGACGACCACCGAGGCGTACGCCCCGCGTAGCCTCGTACGCCCCGCGTACGTGCGAGGGTTCAGCACCTATAAAAGGAGGTCCGAAGCAGCCGAGTCTTCTTTTACAAATTCATCGTCTTCTCTCATCTTTTGCCTCAATTTGCGTGCCATTTATACCCCGAAGCCCCGGTATTATTCCCGAGCCCTGAAGCGAGATCCGAAGCCCCGAGAATCCCGAAGAGCGTTATTCCCGAGCCGAAGCCCTGCCCGCGAGGAGCCGGTTTTTGTGAAGATCTTCCAGATCTACGGAGAGACGCTACTTCTATAAGTCGTAGTACTGTCGGATCATCTTCTGATCAAGTGAGTGTGTAGTTATTTTCTCTCCAACGCAATATTATGAAGTATTTAATATAAAATACGTGCTACGTGTATATATTTTGTGGTTATATGTGTAAATGTATATTCTCTATGAAATACGTGTTATGTGTGTATGCCTCATCTGTTATGTGGAATATGTATTGATTAAAGCATGCTATACAGGTTTTTAAACAGTGTATAAAAATGTATATTTTTATCTACTAATATGTTGGGTAGAACATGGGTAGATAATTGGTGTGTAATAAACAGATGAGAGGCCTCGGTGTTATTGGTGTTATTCTAGTCATTCAGCAGAGTATGGATGACGACCATAGACTATTCTAGACTGTCCTGTGGAACACTAGCAGGCTCATTACCTGTAGGTGTTGTGAACGACGTGTTCACCGGTGTACTCTATCCCCCACATGGTTGCCTTTAGGACACTTATTGTTGAGGAAGCCCCTCTGCAGTAATGTCCGTCCCGATGAAAATCCTGAAATAAGTTCCTTATAATAGACATTATTTTTAGGAACGTAAGGTGAGGATAACGGGAATGGGTAATCGGGTTTATTGTTGATTGATGAAATTAAATATAATTATTGTGGGTTTGAAAACCCTATATGCTCACCAGGCTCCCAAGCCTGACCCACTCAGTTTAATTGTATTACAGGAAGTGGCGCAAGAGCTTAAGATGGGCGAATCATCAAGTCATTTTTGTTTACAAGTCTGCATATGTATATATTTGTTGAATGACTTGTAATGTAATCGTTTATGCTTTGTGATCTGTATCGGAACATGACATCCCGACTTTTGATTATGAAATGAAATCATATTTCTATATGAAATGTTTTGATAAATATCTATCTTATCATGTTTTGTTTTTGGGAACAAATTCCACATCTCTTTTAAAAATCAAATGGATTTACCCTGAAAATGTTTTAAAAAGCATAAATGAAATCGGTCTTTTCTGGCCGAGATTTTGGGGATGTCACACTACATGAAACGGGACGTCGCCTAGTACATCAAGAGGTGCTTGACCTGCAAAAAGGTCAAGGCCGAGCACCATAGGCCTCACTGAAAGACGCAACCGTTGGACATTCCCGTGTGGAAATGGGAAGATATTACTATGGACTTCATCACAAAGCTTCCCAGGACTGCACGGGGAGTGGATTCGATTTGGGTCATCATGGATCGGTTGAAGAAGAGTACCCATTTCATACCGATCCAGGAGAGCATCTCGGCTAAGAAGTTGGCCGATATATACATTCGAGAGGTAGTAGCTCGGCACGGAGTGCCAACCTCAGTGATTTCAGACCGAGACGTGCGATTTACTTCCAGATTCTAGAAGAAGTTTCATGAAGAGTTGGGTACTCGTCTACACTTCAACACTGCTTTTCACCCGCAGACGGATGGTCAGAGTGACCGGACCATCCAGACTCTGGAGGACATGCCGCGGGTGTGTGTTTTAGACTTTGGAGGTAGTTGGGATACTTACCTTCCCTTGGCTGAGTTCTCCTGTAATAACAACTATCATGCAAGTACTAACTGTCCTCCTTTCGAGATGTTGTATGGAAGGAAGTGCAGGACCCCGATATGCTGGGGTGAGGTCGGTCAAAGGGTCATGGGGAGTACCGAAGTGGTACTCAAGACTACGGAGAGGATCCAACAGGTTCGGAGCAGGCTTCAGACTGCTCAGAGTCAAAAGAAAAGTTATGCCGACAAGCTTCGATCGGACCTAGAGTTCCAGGTCGGGGATATGGTACTCCTGAAAGTGTCGCCTTGGAAGGGCGTCATTCGATTCAGGAAGAGGGGCAAGTTGTTCCCCAAGTATATTGGACCTTTCAGGGTTGTGACCCGGGTGGGTAAGGTGGCATATCGACTGAACCTGCCGACCGAACTCAATCAGATTCATAGTACGTTCCACGTCTCCCAGTTGTTGAAGTTCCTGGTGGACGACTCGGTTGTGGTGCCCTTGGAGGATATTCACATAGACGACAGTCTGAACTACATCGAGCGGCCTATGGCGATCCTTGACCAGAAGTCAAAGGATCTGAGGAACAAGAGGGTAGAGCTAGTAAAGGTGCAGTGGCAGCACCGCAAGGGCTCGGAATGGACCTGGGAGCCGAAGGACGAGATGAGGGAGCACTACACCAAGCTCTTCCAGGACTCAGCAGCAGACTTCGAGGAAGAAGTCTAAAATAACTGGGGTGGATTTGTAACACCCGATTCCTGATACGTATTTAATTCGAGAAAACTTCATGCTTTACTCTGGGACTCGACGAGTTGGAGGCTCAACTCGTCGAGTAGACTGGTCTTTCATCGGGGGTTTAAGTGACATACTGGACGAGTCGGGAGACCGATTCGGCGAGTAGGAGTTTTCTGAGTGAAACCCTAAATTTGAGGGTTTGCACCCTATTTAAACAACTTATCTCCTCCCATATCAGCCCCCATCGCCCCTCATACTTCCAGAAGACCTTAAACTGAAACCCTAGTCTTGTTTGAGTGCTCTTAAGCCATTTTTGTGCATTTTTGGTGGTTATGAAGCTTGAGAAGAAGAAAAGAGCTTGGGAGTTATAGTTGAAGCTAGAAGATCCAGAGATTGTGTTTCATATCCAGCTCATTAAGTTAAAAGGCTTCAATCTTGACTTTCCATGCGTTTAATCAACTTTAGGGCTTGGATTTTGGTATCTTTAGGGCATTTTATACCATTTTCGGGTTCTAGGGTGTAATGTGGAGTTATGGCTTTAGATCTTGGACTTTTGAAGGGTCTAATGGCATAAAGGTGCCAACTCTATGGCCATGAGAGCCCCATGCATCTTGTAGGTCTAATTTTTGGTCCTTTTGAGCTTAAAGACCCATGCATGGACGTAAAGTTCGTGACTTTACGTGTTGTATCGAGCCTAAGAGGTCAGATCTACCCTTTGGATGAGATGAGCTCAACCGAAATCGAGTTTATCGACATGGACTTAGTGGACTCGACAAGTTGTTCTTGAGACTCAGCGAGTCGGGTAATGGTTCCCCGACCTTCGTTGTTTTGAGGAGTCTGGTTGAGTCTAGAAGGGGGCTCAACAAAGATGGACATGATCATAGACCTGGAAATCACGGGACTCGATGAGTGTATGAGCAAACTCGGCGAGTCCAAGGCAATCTCCCAACCCATGAAGATGGACTCGACGAGTTGTTCATACAACTCGGTGAGTCATAGACTGAACATATTCTTATGAGGGGGATGAAATCGACGAGTCAAGGGTGAACTCAGCGAGTCGGTTGAAGATGGTCTCGATATTATGGTTGAAGGAGAACCCGTCGAGTTGTTGCTAGACTCGACGGGTGGAGTCGGGGGTTGAATCATTTTGGAGGAATAGGCACTCGACGAGTTGGTAGACCAACTCGGCGAGTCAAGTCAACTGGAGGTTGACTTTGACCTGGATTTGAGTTAACCCTTGTAAGGGTTGTGAGTACGAATTGATAACTTAGAAGAGTTTTCGTGTAGGGATTGAGGAGTCGAGGAAAGTCGTTTTTCGCGTCGGGGACAGTTCAGACACTACGCGACATTGAGGTGAGTTACCTTCCCGTATAAGTGGGTCTAAGGCACCAAGGCCGACTCACTAGTAGTGATTAAAGTTGAGATAATTGTCCTTGTGATAATTGTATGGTTTGCTATTACTTGATATGTTTTGTGTGCCAGTCTGCTATGTTCTATGTGATAGTGGTAGTAGGAGGGGAATAGTCCCCCGATCGGTTGTTAGGACCGAAGGGTAGGTCGGACACCCCAGATATGTCTGACAACATGTTTATGATAGGTTATTATGTGATAGTAGTAGGGGTGAAATAGTCCCCGTGACCGGGTGAGATAGACCGAAGGGTAGGCAGGCACCCTAAAATGGCCTGACATGGGTAGTCAGCACCCCAGAATGGCTTGACACGGGTAGTCAACACCCCATAATGGCTTGACATGTGTAGGTTGGGCACCCCATAATTCCCCGGCAGCATGTATGATTGTATGGTATGTGGTATGATGGGGGAACTCACTAAGCTTTGTGCTTACAGTTTCAATTTTGGTTTCAGGTACCTCTTCATCCAAGGGGAAGGAGTCGGCGGTGTAGCAGCGCATTACACACACACATGATTTTCGCATTGAGTTTTTCTGTGATTGTACTCTGGTTTCATTACTATTGATGATATGGTTTTGAGACACATTGTTATGGTTTATAAATTGATATGACATTGGCAATGTTTTGGGTAAATTATTTTGTAAGTTACTTAATTAAAAATGAAATTTTTGGCCTCCAAAATTGGGATGTTACAACAAAGCAAGCAGCATTCAAGCATTGAGTAACAATAATCAAGCATATCCTACTCAGGCCATCATATTACTGACTAATCAGTACTAGCATACAGTTCAAAAAGCTCATACAACAGGCATATATGGCATCCTTCCTAGATCCTTAGCCCTAAACAAGCATGTAGTTCTCACACATATAACATGCATACAAGGCACCATTCCTAGATCCTTAGCCCTAATCTAGCATGCAGTTCTCATAATCATAACATAACAAACTTGTATGGGTAATTTGGGAGAACTTACTTGAGCTCGGTTGATTGCATGCACCACACCCTTTTCTCTTTTCAAAATCCTTTTTATAAAATGGTTTTCTTTTGAAAAAAATTTATACCAAGTCCTCAGTTTGAGTTCAAACACCCGAGAGTGTGCCCGAATCCCTTAAACCAAGGCTCTGATACCAACTTGTAACATCCCAAAAATCATGACCAAAAATTTCATTTTTATTTATTAAAATAACCATATCTATCAAAATCATTCCATCCAAAAACATAACTCAAAGTATCAAATCAGAGTATCTCATCAAAACTTATATCAACACATCAGATTAAAAACATCTCAGGCTAACAAATGGTGTGTGCACTGCAGTCATCCTGAGCTCTTCCCTTTGCTACCAGAAGTACCTAAAACCAAAACTGAAAATTGTAAGCACAAAGCTTAGTGAGTCTACCCTAACTACCACATACCACACACATAATCATGCTACTAGGAGATACAGGCCCCGCCCACACTCAAGGAGATATCGGCCCCACCCAGACTCAGCTAACTAGGAGATACAGACCTCGCCCAACTCCGCTGACTACGAGATACGGGCCCCGCCCACACTCGACTAACTAGAAGATACAACCCCCACCCACACTCCACTAACTACGAGATACGGGCCCTGCCAACAATTGGCTAACTATGAGATATGGGCCCGCCCACACTCAGCTACTAAGCATACATACAAGTATTACACAGACAACAAGTATAATCAAAATCTATCAATCAGTCATATATCCATTCTCAAATAATGCTATGAGATATGGGTCTCGCCCACACTCAGCTATCTATGAGATACAGGCCCTGCCCACACTCAACTACTAATCAATACACATAACATATACGGGTCGGCCTTGGTGCCTTTGACCCGTTCAAACTAGGAGGAAACTCACCTCACTGTCGGATGATAGCTAAAACGTCTCTGGATGATAGCTGAAATGTCTCTGCCCAGAATCAGCTCTACTCACTCCCTGAACCAAAACAACCCCTTAAATATCATTCCATACTCATAACCCATAAGGTCAACTCTGGTCAAGTCAAAGTCAAAGTCAAGTCAAAGTCTGTTGAGAGAAAAACTTTGAGACACACTTGAACAAACGTTAGAACAAGTATATTGCGGAATAGTTAATCTCGAAGGATCTAAAAGCTCAACAATAATATTTAGAGTTAGATGGTTAGATAGTTAGTTGCGAAAAGTAAAGAAATGGAAATGACAACAATTGTTATATCAAGTATACACTTAAGTTGATTCATAACGAGGAATGCATTCAATCCAAGTTAATAAGTGAGATCAAACTTAGTGATTAAGTCTCAAAAGACTTGCTCTGAGGAGAGATTGTAATCGATTATGAGAGTAAGAAGAGTGAGTAAGAGAGGTAGAAAAGATAACTTCAGAGATTGCAATTCAGGATTAGATGCGTGTGTAATTTGGATACAAGAGGATGAGCTCTATTTATAGAGACTCATGAAGTACACTAGATTACATCTCTAAGAGTAGCCATACAAGGCATACTGGACAATAGAAAGTATTACAAAAAGACAAGTAAAGTAATTTAGTAAAGAGACTGCGGTAGCGATTGCTGATGAAGAAACTTGACTGCGGGTGTTTGTCGGCTGCGGTAGCTGAAGTTCAAGAGGGTCACTTTTTATGATTCAACAATTTCCCCCTAAGTGACCTTTTTAACTTTTGATCAGCTATCAAGTTTAAGAAACTTGATCAGGATCCACCAAAACTTCCCGATGTTCTCCAACCATATGATTCTTCTTAAGATCTCGAACTTGACTTCTGCAGTTGTGTGCTTTGATTTTTCCACTGCGTTTCGGCAAATGTCAAGTTGCTTCCTAGTGAAGCGATGCATGGCAGTCATAGGAATGAAGTATTTGACATTATCGGCCTTCTTTTTGAAAATGACTCCAAGTTCAGGGTAGTTGGTTGCACCTAAGGATCTTTCTTCATAGCCTTCGGTAGGCATTGGTGCGGGGTCAAGTGGTGGCAGATCAAATTTCTTGTCAATGGTGGGGTAGATGTCTGCGTCGATTTTAGCAAAATCACAGATTGTTTCCTTCAAGAAAGTATTAGCCCTTTCAAGTGCAATCTTCATCTTCGGGTGCTTCTCCGAATTGTGTTGGAACACCTTTACAATGATAAAGACTTCTTCCGGACTAATGCAAGGGAAGTCAGTCTGGGTGCGGACATAGTCATGTTCCCTTCTAGTCAAAGAGTATTGGATGAAGTCAGCCTTCATGAACTTCCTGATTTTGTAGTTCTTGACTGCGGATGGTCTATCGTTAGACCATATATTCTCAATGGGAGAGGCATGCTTAGCATAAAACAAACTAAGTATCTCAAATTCCATTGGCAGTCTTTTGGAGTTTGGAAGGCTGCGGTCGAAATACTCAAATACAGTGAAGTATCTGCATTTGGAGAGATTGGGACATACCAGTAGCCATCTGAAGGGGGTTCCGCATAGGTAAGGTGAGGAGTGTAATCATCATCAAGCAGTCTACGGTGAGGATTGATCCAAGAATTTATCAAGGACTCATCCATGATGGTATCAAAACCGCATTCTCTCCATACTTCTTCAGCAAGTTTGGCTGTCTTCCAATCTTTTTTCCTTTGGGTGGTGGCAGGTGAGTCATTTGAGCTAGGAGAAGACATGTGCTCCGCAAGATTTTTGAAGTGAAGGGGAGCCTCTGGTTTCTCAGGAGTGTTTTCCTCTTGCGGTGGAGAGTTATGAGGTGGAGTATGATGAGATGGTTGTGGTGAAGGAATCTTTTCTGTAGAGATGGGGGGAGTTTGATGTTGTGAGATGGAGTGATTGAAGTGATGGGCTTCTTCTTCACTTCCCCCTCTTGAGGAGTTCAGACCAGGAGCCTCCGCAAGCCATTGTTGAAAGCCATCAACTTTGGCAAAAACTTCTTCGAATTGAGCTTTGAGGGCTTCAGTCAGTTGATTGTTGGGGATGGTGGGGTTAAAGAGTAGCTTGTGAATTTCCTTGGTGGGATGAAGGATTTTGGGACCATGGAAATTTGTGGACAAGGATCTCTACAGGCGGTTGATTGTAGCTTGAAGGACTGAGATTGTGGACTCATAGGCAGTGTGAGTCTTAGCAATCGGCTTTTGAGAGTGGGAGGCTTAATCCGCAACAGCTGCTTGAAGATCTTTCTTGATTACGGTCACCTCAGAGATGAGGCATTCCGCAGCAGCCATGAAGTCTTTACGATCTGCTTGTCGATTATTGTCAAGGGACCAGATTCCCATTTCAACCTTGAGTGAGATACACTCAGCAACCAATCTCTCACGAGTTTCCAGGCGTTCAATCTGTTCGATCAATGATTGCGGTCCAGGGATATCTTCTGGTTGTGGTTGAGTTGGCTTGACCGCAGCAAGGATTTGATCAACCTTTGCTTGTAAACTCAAGAATTCCTTCCTAGTGACATCATTCTTCTTCTTTTTCTTCTTCTATTTGGGCTTTGAAGTTGAATGATGAGAGCCACTGGATTCTTCTTCTTCATCAAACTGTTGGGTTTTGAGCATTCTAACACTTCCTAAGTGTACATGCAACCCTAAATACCTTGGATCTATGTTTTCTCTATTATACATGCAAATAAGAACTTCCAAGGTATTATCCTAATCTAGCATACAAAACAATGACTATAGCAAGATAGAATACATACCTCTTTGGAGAAGAAAGTCTTCATGAAGCTAGAGTGCCTAGTGCCCCAAGTGTGACACCTCAAATGGAATCACAATCATCAAACACTTAGAATAGCTTGAGAGAATTCTTACAACTCATGAAATCGGCTAGCCCTCTCTAGAATACTACTAGTGGCCGATTTTGGTCAAGAATAAGATGCTTATATAGTTAGGGTTACACCATGTAAACCCTAATTGACATGGCCTTTCATTTCCATGATCCATGGGTACAAATACACCATGGAGCATCCATGGACCATCCTATGGGTTTTAGCCCAACTTGATTATCCATGGAGCATTAGCCCACTATACAAGTATGGATGATTTACACAATCAACCCATATATTTAATTAGTCTTCTTTTGATCACTTAATTAATCCTAGATTAATTCTTGATCAATACTAATTAAATAATCTTATTATTCTTATTATTAATATACTAGAACTTATAATATATTAATAACCATAAGTGTCTTATTTCTCTCATTCAAGTGCATGATGGTATGCAACCCAAATGGACCATGCCGGGTCGGGTCAAGTCTTACCAAATATAGTTATGGACTTAGACATTAATCCAACAGTCTCCCACTTGGATAAGTCTAAAACTATTATTGCGTATGACTTCAGGAACCAACTGGCAATCGTAGCTCTCAAAAGCTTCTGTCGAACTCTGACCTTGTAGATGAACTCTGACCTTTGTCAGTGACTTGTCCATTAGATAAGGGATCATATATTCCTCCATTCTAGATATCATATGGACTGAGACATGGATTATAATCATTCTCTCTGTCCATTTGTTGTTTCCCGATTTCCGATTTATGACGACTGACTAATTGAACAAATCAAATCAGTCCTGGCCCGGCCGAGCACTTCCATTTGTCATCATCAAATCATCGAGGGGCCCACAGATATCGCTTTTATCCCGAAGGTAAAAGGAATGGATAAACTTCGACTCATATGGCTTGTTCTACTACTTGTTGAATCATACACAAAGGCACGTTTTATAGCACAGAGTTACCAAATGCGGTTTCGTGCAATCAATGTACTATCAACTCATAGTAACAACTCATATCTCTAGGTTTAAAGAATATAAGATATTATCGTCTCATGATCACTCGTGATAAAATCCATGAAGTGATTCCAATGAGCGCGGGTTGAATCCAATACTCAGAACTTATGAGCACTCATGATTGATGTAGCCTTGTCCAACACCTTAGACCTCTACAACCCATCATGACAGTCTTAATTCATATCTACTTCCAACATATGACCGACTGTGGATAGTTTGAATAACTTAGTCATTCCAGAAGAATAACCCAGTTTATTCGGGAAGTCAAAACATGCAAAGTGAAACACAATAATAATAGAATCCAATATGGTTTCAGAACTTATGAATATAAATAAAACACCTTTTATTTATCACCATATGATTACACATTATCCATTGTATACTGTTTCAGCTATCAACTTTATTCTTGAATTTAAAACAATAGTTGTCCCATGCTCCAAGCATGTACACTATGTTTTTTTTCAAAACACTAGTCATGCCACACACTAAGTATGCATACTATGTTTGTCTATGATCTTTACTTTGTGAACTAGATCCATTGAACATAACTTCAATGATTCTCTTTTCACACTCCCAAATCCTTACTGCAAATGCAAGAATTCCAAATTCATGCCATTTACTGGAATCTGTTAGATTCTAAACTTATATGCATTGATCCTCTTGTAATGATTATGCACAAAGTCATAAAGACTTGGCAACAATCATTACAGAGTATTCCAAAGGAGATCAGCTCCTTGGAAAACATCCTTCTTGCATTAAGTTTCCTTAATCTTACACAGAGTGAAAATTCTAACTTTGAAACATTTCCAGATTCCATTTTGACTATCACTTCTGAACAAGAGTTGCCTCCTTACAGATTATGTCAATATGGTCCTTCCAGAATTATCACTATACTTCCAATTGTCCTTGAGTAACCAATCTTTGGTAAACCTTAGATTGTCCTCGACAATTGTTTAATCCTTTTAGTCATATCCAGTTCTAAACCTTTTCCCTTCTTAATGCCCCAGGCATTTGGAAAATTTTAGAACGGATGAATATAGCACATGTAATCGATCCTATATCCGAAGCATATGGGACACGATTCATGATGTCTCACATAAAGACTAAACTAGTCTTTTGCTATAATATGTCCATTTCAATTTGTCAAGTTCTCATAATTCAGATTATGAAAAGGGATGCCGTAATCATAATCGAATTTTAGAACGCAAATAATGGACCCATATATAGAATTTCCTTATGTTGAGCCATTCCAACATGAAATTCATATATATATATCCTTGACTAAATGATTAAAACCTCACGATCTAAGCTTATAGATTTGAGATGAAGCATAATTTCCTCTCCCTTAATTATAGCAAAACAACTTTTTCCCAATTGAAACTTTTGTTTTCTATAATTAACATTGCTAGCTTGCAATACTTAACATAATTATCATGCTCCCACTATCATGATGATTATTAGCATAACACTTATGCTCCCACTAGCTTTGACATGTACTCAGAAATCAGCTGACTTTCTTACCAAAGTTCAGATTTCTGATACTAGATTGTTTTGATAAGACTTTATCAAAATCATACACCTTCCCTTAGATAGCACACTTGTGAGTCTAAACAATTATGAAGAGGTATGCCGTAATCATAATGGTTAGACCTTTTTGCCACTTCTCACAAGTCCATGTTAGTGTGCCGGTTAACCACACGCGCTCCACTAACGACTTTGAGAAGGCATATATCACAATTACTATCTAGCTAAAATCTACTTAGTGAAAGTGTTTCCTCACCATCATTTTCATGAATCGGAGAGAAACCTTATGACACTTAGATTTAATGGTGTATGTGTTCTTATCCATGTGAATTGTCAAAATCATAGTCACAAGACAAAGATAATGACAAATCCAAAACCATATGGATTGAACTCAATCTTAACTTCTTGCCACCTGGCAGCTCAAGGGCCTGCCATTGCTTCCAAGTTGTTATGCAACAAACTGAGAACTCTAAGAACTCATATGCAAAGCTAACTTTAACTGGAATGGGCACAGATATGTCAACACGATAGGTTATAAACCTCAAGTCGTGTGCTAGTGAAGAACTTCAGGTTTTATTCTTGATTAGTTCTTGAGACTTTCAAGACCTTTAAGACTCCCACTGTCCTCTTGACATATAAGACTGCCTTGTCAAATATCCAAGATATAGTGTGGATTCTAATCAAGACAAACACTTCACACAATTGGCCTAAGTTGGTCTTTGTTTTATCCAAAACATCACAACTTACCAATTTCAAATGTACAAGAGTAGAAAACTTTTACTCTTACATTTGACAGTGTTTTAAACCTTCTTTTGAGACATGTCACTCAAATGACAATCTTGGAGTATGACTCTAAGACTTGTATTGGAACGAAGTATGACTCATCTTCTTGATTTAACCATTTCAACAATTCAAGTTCCTCTTCTTAGTCATAAGAATGCACTAAGATTTCCTTAGAGAACTAATTTTGATATGGTTTCTTAATCATTAAGATGATCACAAAAACTGATACTAAAGTACTCTCCCATCTTTTCAGATTTGAGAAACTTTTATCCTTCTGCCTTATTTGATTCTTCTTATCGATCTTTTGTGGTGGACTCAATCAGTGCACAAGAATGTGTACTCGATCCCTAAGTCCTTTACTTGACTCACACATCCATGTGAACAAGTAGTTAGTCTTAATTTTCCGAAACTTGAAAGTTCTCATTCATCATGCTATACAACTTGCATGATTCCAAGTTCCGGTCCACTTGAAACTTGGGTGATGAGAATCTTTCCTTATTTGGTAAATTTAGACATTACCACAAATGAAAGAATCAATTTCATATTTCCACTCTTGCTCTTAATGGAATCATATAAGCAACAATTTTTCCTCAAATGCCATTGTAAGGATATTTTAAAATAAATAAAATAAAAAAAATTTCTTTTATTTTAAAACTTTGCGGAAAAACTTATCCTTACAATCCATATGAAAACTTGTTGTTATCTATTCCTTAAGCAATATCTGATAACTCCTAAGAAGTAGCTCAAGAATCCGATCTTCAAACTACGCGATAGAAATCCATCTACGCCATCAGATTCAGCATATTCTTTCTTTAAGTTTCTTCACTTTTCTTTCATTCTTAAAACATCACCATGTGACCCAGTCACATCATGTATCAAGAATCTCAGAATAGAAACTTAACAGAGTTAGATAGTGGACTTTACCTGAAGTAGAGTCAAACTTATTGACTTTAACATCCTTAGGTAAATTTTGGCAGCTTCGCAACCAATGCCCCTTTCTTTGGCAATATAAACATATGGACCCTTTGATAAAGACACACAGGACTATCACAGACTTAGCTTTTCTCTTTACCATTTGGTCAACCGAGTTGACTATGGCCGATCCCTTTCCATTGGGAAGAGAATGCTCTTCTGGATTTCCTGTGTCACTATTGTCAATGTCCATCAAGTTTTTAAGAAAGTTGATCTTAGCAAATAGATAAGATCATTAAGGGTCTTGTCATAGTCTGTTTCATAGGTGTCCCAAAGGAACTCACTATGTGACTTAGAAAGTAGTTGAACCACCAACTTTCTCAAGACTTTGACACCCAACTCTCCCGGCTTGTCAATATGTGACTACATCTCCAAGATGTGACCACACCTAGACCTTGCCTTGCCTAATAGGGCCTGAGTGACCTTAAACTTTTCAAGAACTTGTGGGTTAGGGAGAATAATTTGAAGAGGTGAAGAAGTATGATATCCATGGGACATCATCTTCATTAGGAAACCTTGTTTCAAGAGATTTGGGAAGATCATAAGTGTCTAAACCAGACATCTTTTGGGAGATATTCAAGATAGTTGATCTTAAAGTCCTTAATATGACACCCAATATGAAAATATTAAGGCTAGGACCCAACAAACTATTTTATAACTTAGAAGAGGTATGCCGTAATCCAAGCTATAAAATATTTGAAGGTAGGTGAATGACGATTCACCAATTTCCACCAAGATAAACGAAATGTATTATTAGGTTTTAATTGGTTTTGAAACTCCTAGATCTTTGAGATTCATTGAACTGTTCAATGGCATGTTTCAATCTCGAGTGTGCCCTTCAGGTTTTGTGACTGGGATGCCGAGGATCACAAAACAAGGTGTGAAGTAACCATGCAAATCACTTGGTACCCTTAATAAATTACCCCTCAATCGATGTGCCGGTTAACCACACACGCTCCATCGATACTATGATAAATATTAAGTCACCCTTTACCTACCTTGTTAAGTCCAAGTTAGTGTGCCGGTTAACCACACACGCTCCACTAACGACTTAGACAAAGTGTAAAGTGTAATTTCATGGATTAGCACCTTATTCACATTTTTCCTAAGTAACTAAGATTGGGTATTATTAAAAGTTTAGTTACTTAGTATTTTCATTAATACTTTTAATGAAGGGAGAATTATAGTCCTGTCAAACCCGTTCGGCTAACGACCCTCCACCGGTCAAGCAAGCGGTGGGTGAGAGTGGACACCCATTAAGTTGCCATTTTATAGGCAACAACCTTATACCCACCTTTTAGACCGGCTTCGTGAATGAGGCGTACTAGCGGTAAGACTGACTTTACTCTTATACATATATATATTATTAACTTATAATATTATAAAGTATAAGGGTTGAATTTTAACTTTTAAAATTCTAAGGGCTAACATGGAATTAAAGTATTCATACTTGAAAACTTTTCAAATTCCAAAACTTGAGGGCAAGTTTTGAAACTATTCAAAACTAATTAATTTCCATAACTTATGTGTTTAAAGTAGTTTTAATCCAAAAACTCTTCAAGTTCCATAACTTGAGGACAAGTTATGGAAGACTTTAAACTAATAAAAGAATTAACTTTTCCTTTATTTTATAACTTATGGATTTAATTATGGTTACATATTTTTCTTTAATGAAGTGACTCTTGAACTTTCATAACTTGAGGACAAGTTATGGAGTCATAAAAAATTATTCAATGACACAAGACTCTTCATTTTGTAACCATTGCCAACTCTTATGAAATTTTATGAGTCTTTAATGTGACTCTTCATGTAACTTGAGGACAAGTTACACAAACACATTTTATACTCAACTCTTAGATTAAAATGGATTGAAAACAACTATTTCACTCAACATTTCTATTAATCCAAGCAACTCATAAGAACAAGATAATTCAAATCAAACTTTTTCATGTAATTAGTCTAAACCTTAAACTAATACAAAACATGAATCTATTGACAATTATCTTTGAAAATGGATTAGCATGAACATTACCACATCAAAAACAAGTTTATAAGTTCAAAAACAACTTAGGGTAATGTTCCTAGTCCATTTCTAGCCAAAAAAACTCGAAAATATGCTGTCTGGGGGTCCAACTCGTCGAGTGCATGAACAAACTCGGCGAGTTGGATCGAATTCATCACTTTTTAGGCATGGACTCGTCGAGTCTCCTGATGGACTCGCCGAGTCTGATGGCCAGACAGCACCAGATTCGTTTTTTCAGCTTCTATTGCAGGTATAACAAGAAAACAAGCCTAGGCTCTGATACCACTGTTGGGTTTTGAGCATTCTAACACTTCCTAAGTGTACATGCAACCCTAAATACCTTGGATCTATGTTTTCTCTATTATACATGCAAATAAGAACTTCCAAGGTATTATCCTAATCTAGCATACAAAACAATGACTATAGCAAGATAGAATACATACCTCTTTGGAGAAGAAAGTCTTCATGAAGCTAGAGTGCCTAGTGCCCCAAGTGTGACACCTCAAATGGAATCACAATCATCAAACACTTAGAATAGCTTGAGAGAATTCTTACAACTCATGAAATCGGCTAGCCCTCTCTAGAATACTACTAGTGGCCGATTTTGGTCAAGAATAAGATGCTTATATAGTTAGGGTTACACCATGTAAACCCTAATTGACATGGCCTTTCATTTCCATGATCCATGGGTACAAATACACCATGGAGCATCCATGGACCATCCTATGGGTTTTAGCCCAACTTGATTATCCATGGAGCATTAGCCCACTATACAAGTATGGATGATTTACACAATCAACCCATATATTTAATTAGTCTTCTTTTGATCACTTAATTAATCCTAGATTAATTCTTGATCAATACTAATTAAATAATCTTATTATTCTTATTATTAATATACTAGAACTTATAATATATTAATAACCATAAGTGTCTTATTTCTCTCATTCAAGTGCATGATGGTATGCAACCCAAATGGACCATGCCGGGTCGGGTCAAGTCTTACCAAATATAGTTATGGACTTAGACATTAATCCAACAGTCTCCCACTTGGATAAGTCTAAAACTATTATTGCGTATGACTTCAGGAACCAACTGGCAATCGTAGCTCTCAAAAGCTTCTGTCGAACTCTGACCTTGTAGATGAACTCTGACCTTTGTCAGTGACTTGTCCATTAGATAAGGGATCATATATTCCTCCATTCTAGATATCATATGGACTGAGACATGGATTATAATCATTCTCTCTGTCCATTTGTTGTTTCCCGATTTCCGATTTATGACGACTGACTAATTGAACAAATCAAATCAGTCCTGGCCCGGCCGAGCACTTCCATTTGTCATCATCAAATCATCGAGGGGCCCACAGATATCGCTTTTATCCCGAAGGTAAAAGGAATGGATAAACTTCGACTCATATGGCTTGTTCTACTACTTGTTGAATCATACACAAAGGCACGTTTTATAGCACAGAGTTACCAAATGCGGTTTCGTGCAATCAATGTACTATCAACTCATAGTAACAACTCATATCTCTAGGTTTAAAGAATATAAGATATTATCGTCTCATGATCACTCGTGATAAAATCCATGAAGTGATTCCAATGAGCGCGGGTTGAATCCAATACTCAGAACTTATGAGCACTCATGATTGATGTAGCCTTGTCCAACACCTTAGACCTCTACAACCCATCATGACAGTCTTAATTCATATCTACTTCCAACATATGACCGACTGTGGATAGTTTGAATAACTTAGTCATTCCAGAAGAATAACCCAGTTTATTCGGGAAGTCAAAACATGCAAAGTGAAACACAATAATAATAGAATCCAATATGGTTTCAGAACTTATGAATATAAATAAAACACCTTTTATTTATCACCATATGATTACACATTATCCATTGTATACTGTTTCAGCTATCAACTTTATTCTTGAATTTAAAACAATAGTTGTCCCATGCTCCAAGCATGTACACTATGTTTTTTTTCAAAACACTAGTCATGCCACACACTAAGTATGCATACTATGTTTGTCTATGATCTTTACTTTGTGAACTAGATCCATTGAACATAACTTCAATGATTCTCTTTTCACACTCCCAAATCCTTACTGCAAATGCAAGAATTCCAAATTCATGCCATTTACTGGAATCTGTTAGATTCTAAACTTATATGCATTGATCCTCTTGTAATGATTATGCACAAAGTCATAAAGACTTGGCAACAATCATTACAGAGTATTCCAAAGGAGATCAGCTCCTTGGAAAACATCCTTCTTGCATTAAGTTTCCTTAATCTTACACAGAGTGAAAATTCTAACTTTGAAACATTTCCAGATTCCATTTTGACTATCACTTCTGAACAAGAGTTGCCTCCTTACAGATTATGTCAATATGGTCCTTCCAGAATTATCACTATACTTCCAATTGTCCTTGAGTAACCAATCTTTGGTAAACCTTAGATTGTCCTCGACAATTGTTTAATCCTTTTAGTCATATCCAGTTCTAAACCTTTTCCCTTCTTAATGCCCCAGGCATTTGGAAAATTTTAGAACGGATGAATATAGCACATGTAATCGATCCTATATCCGAAGCATATGGGACACGATTCATGATGTCTCACATAAAGACTAAACTAGTCTTTTGCTATAATATGTCCATTTCAATTTGTCAAGTTCTCATAATTCAGATTATGAAAAGGGATGCCGTAATCATAATCGAATTTTAGAACGCAAATAATGGACCCATATATAGAATTTCCTTATGTTGAGCCATTCCAACATGAAATTCATATATATATATCCTTGACTAAATGATTAAAACCTCACGATCTAAGCTTATAGATTTGAGATGAAGCATAATTTCCTCTCCCTTAATTATAGCAAAACAACTTTTTCCCAATTGAAACTTTTGTTTTCTATAATTAACATTGCTAGCTTGCAATACTTAACATAATTATCATGCTCCCACTATCATGATGATTATTAGCATAACACTTATGCTCCCACTAGCTTTGACATGTACTCAGAAATCAGCTGACTTTCTTACCAAAGTTCAGATTTCTGATACTAGATTGTTTTGATAAGACTTTATCAAAATCATACACCTTCCCTTAGATAGCACACTTGTGAGTCTAAACAATTATGAAGAGGTATGCCGTAATCATAATGGTTAGACCTTTTTGCCACTTCTCACAAGTCCATGTTAGTGTGCCGGTTAACCACACGCGCTCCACTAACGACTTTGAGAAGGCATATATCACAATTACTATCTAGCTAAAATCTACTTAGTGAAAGTGTTTCCTCACCATCATTTTCATGAATCGGAGAGAAACCTTATGACACTTAGATTTAATGGTGTATGTGTTCTTATCCATGTGAATTGTCAAAATCATAGTCACAAGACAAAGATAATGACAAATCCAAAACCATATGGATTGAACTCAATCTTAACTTCTTGCCACCTGGCAGCTCAAGGGCCTGCCATTGCTTCCAAGTTGTTATGCAACAAACTGAGAACTCTAAGAACTCATATGCAAAGCTAACTTTAACTGGAATGGGCACAGATATGTCAACACGATAGGTTATAAACCTCAAGTCGTGTGCTAGTGAAGAACTTCAGGTTTTATTCTTGATTAGTTCTTGAGACTTTCAAGACCTTTAAGACTCCCACTGTCCTCTTGACATATAAGACTGCCTTGTCAAATATCCAAGATATAGTGTGGATTCTAATCAAGACAAACACTTCACACAATTGGCCTAAGTTGGTCTTTGTTTTATCCAAAACATCACAACTTACCAATTTCAAATGTACAAGAGTAGAAAACTTTTACTCTTACATTTGACAGTGTTTTAAACCTTCTTTTGAGACATGTCACTCAAATGACAATCTTGGAGTATGACTCTAAGACTTGTATTGGAACGAAGTATGACTCATCTTCTTGATTTAACCATTTCAACAATTCAAGTTCCTCTTCTTAGTCATAAGAATGCACTAAGATTTCCTTAGAGAACTAATTTTGATATGGTTTCTTAATCATTAAGATGATCACAAAAACTGATACTAAAGTACTCTCCCATCTTTTCAGATTTGAGAAACTTTTATCCTTCTGCCTTATTTGATTCTTCTTATCGATCTTTTGTGGTGGACTCAATCAGTGCACAAGAATGTGTACTCGATCCCTAAGTCCTTTACTTGACTCACACATCCATGTGAACAAGTAGTTAGTCTTAATTTTCCGAAACTTGAAAGTTCTCATTCATCATGCTATACAACTTGCATGATTCCAAGTTCCGGTCCACTTGAAACTTGGGTGATGAGAATCTTTCCTTATTTGGTAAATTTAGACATTACCACAAATGAAAGAATCAATTTCATATTTCCACTCTTGCTCTTAATGGAATCATATAAGCAACAATTTTTCCTCAAATGCCATTGTAAGGATATTTTAAAATAAATAAAATAAAAAAAATTTCTTTTATTTTAAAACTTTGCGGAAAAACTTATCCTTACAATCCATATGAAAACTTGTTGTTATCTATTCCTTAAGCAATATCTGATAACTCCTAAGAAGTAGCTCAAGAATCCGATCTTCAAACTACGCGATAGAAATCCATCTATGCCATCAGATTCAGCATATTCTTTCTTTAAGTTTCTTCACTTTTCTTTCATTCTTAAAACATCACCATGTGACCCAGTCACATCATGTATCAAGAATCTCAGAATAGAAACTTAACAGAGTTAGATAGTGGACTTTACCTGAAGTAGAGTCAAACTTATTGACTTTAACATCCTTAGGTAAATTTTGGCAGCTTCGCAACCAATGCCCCTTTCTTTGGCAATATAAACATATGGACCCTTTGATAAAGACACACAGGACTATCACAGACTTAGCTTTTCTCTTTACCATTTGGTCAACCGAGTTGACTATGGCCGATCCCTTTCCATTGGGAAGAGAATGCTCTTCTGGATTTCCTGTGTCACTATTGTCAATGTCCATCAAGTTTTTAAGAAAGTTGATCTTAGCAAATAGATAAGATCATTAAGGGTCTTGTCATAGTCTGTTTCATAGGTGTCCCAAAGGAACTCACTATGTGACTTAGAAAGTAGTTGAACCACCAACTTTCTCAAGACTTTGACACCCAACTCTCCCGGCTTGTCAATATGTGACTACATCTCCAAGATGTGACCACACCTAGACCTTGCCTTGCCTAATAGGGCCTGAGTGACCTTAAACTTTTCAAGAACTTGTGGGTTAGGGAGAATAATTTGAAGAGGTGAAGAAGTATGATATCCATGGGACATCATCTTCATTAGGAAACCTTGTTTCAAGAGATTTGGGAAGATCATAAGTGTCTAAACCAGACATCTTTTGGGAGATATTCAAGATAGTTGATCTTAAAGTCCTTAATATGACACCCAATATGAAAATATTAAGGCTAGGACCCAACAAACTATTTTATAACTTAGAAGAGGTATGCCGTAATCCAAGCTATAAAATATTTGAAGGTAGGTGAATGACGATTCACCAATTTCCACCAAGATAAACGAAATGTATTATTAGGTTTTAATTGGTTTTGAAACTCCTAGATCTTTGAGATTCATTGAACTGTTCAATGGCATGTTTCAATCTCGAGTGTGCCCTTCAGGTTTTGTGACTGGGATGCCGAGGATCACAAAACAAGGTGTGAAGTAACCATGCAAATCACTTGGTACCCTTAATAAATTACCCCTCAATCGATGTGCCGGTTAACCACACACGCTCCATCGATACTATGATAAATATTAAGTCACCCTTTACCTACCTTGTTAAGTCCAAGTTAGTGTGCCGGTTAACCACACACGCTCCACTAACGACTTAGACAAAGTGTAAAGTGTAATTTCATGGATTAGCACCTTATTCACATTTTTCCTAAGTAACTAAGATTGGGTATTATTAAAAGTTTAGTTACTTAGTATTTTCATTAATACTTTTAATGAAGGGAGAATTATAGTCCTGTCAAACCCGTTCGGCTAACGACCCTCCACCGGTCAAGCAAGCGGTGGGTGAGAGTGGACACCCATTAAGTTGCCATTTTATAGGCAACAACCTTATACCCACCTTTTAGACCGGCTTCGTGAATGAGGCGTACTAGCGGTAAGACTGACTTTACTCTTATACATATATATATTATTAACTTATAATATTATAAAGTATAAGGGTTGAATTTTAACTTTTAAAATTCTAAGGGCTAACATGGAATTAAAGTATTCATACTTGAAAACTTTTCAAATTCCAAAACTTGAGGGCAAGTTTTGAAACTATTCAAAACTAATTAATTTCCATAACTTATGTGTTTAAAGTAGTTTTAATCCAAAAACTCTTCAAGTTCCATAACTTGAGGACAAGTTATGGAAGACTTTAAACTAATAAAAGAATTAACTTTTCCTTTATTTTATAACTTATGGATTTAATTATGGTTACATATTTTTCTTTAATGAAGTGACTCTTGAACTTTCATAACTTGAGGACAAGTTATGGAGTCATAAAAAATTATTCAATGACACAAGACTCTTCATTTTGTAACCATTGCCAACTCTTATGAAATTTTATGAGTCTTTAATGTGACTCTTCATGTAACTTGAGGACAAGTTACACAAACACATTTTATACTCAACTCTTAGATTAAAATGGATTGAAAACAACTATTTCACTCAACATTTCTATTAATCCAAGCAACTCATAAGAACAAGATAATTCAAATCAAACTTTTTCATGTAATTAGTCTAAACCTTAAACTAATACAAAACATGAATCTATTGACAATTATCTTTGAAAATGGATTAGCATGAACATTACCACATCAAAAACAAGTTTATAAGTTCAAAAACAACTTAGGGTAATGTTCCTAGTCCATTTCTAGCCAAAAAAACTCGAAAATATGCTGTCTGGGGGTCCAACTCGTCGAGTGCATGAACAAACTCGGCGAGTTGGATCGAATTCATCACTTTTTAGGCATGGACTCGTCGAGTCTCCTGATGGACTCGCCGAGTCTGATGGCCAGACAGCACCAGATTCGTTTTTTCAGCTTCTATTGCAGGTATAACAAGAAAACAAGCCTAGGCTCTGATACCACTGTTGGGTTTTGAGCATTCTAACACTTCCTAAGTGTACATGCAACCCTAAATACCTTGGATCTATGTTTTCTCTATTATACATGCAAATAAGAACTTCCAAGGTATTATCCTAATCTAGCATACAAAACAATGACTATAGCAAGATAGAATACATACCTCTTTGGAGAAGAAAGTCTTCATGAAGCTAGAGTGCCTAGTGCCCCAAGTGTGACACCTCAAATGGAATCACAATCATCAAACACTTAGAATAGCTTGAGAGAATTCTTACAACTCATGAAATCGGCTAGCCCTCTCTAGAATACTACTAGTGGCCGATTTTGGTCAAGAATAAGATGCTTATATAGTTAGGGTTACACCATGTAAACCCTAATTGACATGGCCTTTCATTTCCATGATCCATGGGTACAAATACACCATGGAGCATCCATGGACCATCCTATGGGTTTTAGCCCAACTTGATTATCCATGGAGCATTAGCCCACTATACAAGTATGGATGATTTACACAATCAACCCATATATTTAATTAGTCTTCTTTTGATCACTTAATTAATCCTAGATTAATTCTTGATCAATACTAATTAAATAATCTTATTATTCTTATTATTAATATACTAGAACTTATAATATATTAATAACCATAAGTGTCTTATTTCTCTCATTCAAGTGCATGATGGTATGCAACCCAAATGGACCATGCCGGGTCGGGTCAAGTCTTACCAAATATAGTTATGGACTTAGACATTAATCCAACAGTCTCCCACTTGGATAAGTCTAAAACTATTATGGCGTATGACTTCAGGAACCAACTGGCAATCGTAGCTCTCAAAAGCTTCTGTCGAACTCTGACCTTGTAGATGAACTCTGACCTTTGTCAGTGACTTGTCCATTAGATAAGGGATCATATATTCCTCCATTCTAGATATCATATGGACTGAGACATGGATTATAATCATTCTCTCTGTCCATTTGTTGTTTCCCGATTTCCGATTTATGACGACTGACTAATTGAACAAATCAAATCAGTCCTGGCCCGGCCGAGCACTTCCATTTGTCATCATCAAATCATCGAGGGGCCCACAGATATCGCTTTTATCCCGAAGGTAAAAGGAATGGATAAACTTCGACTCATATGGCTTGTTCTACTACTTGTTGAATCATACACAAAGGCACGTTTTATAGCACAGAGTTACCAAATGCGGTTTCGTGCAATCAATGTACTATCAACTCATAGTAACAACTCATATCTCTAGGTTTAAAGAATATAAGATATTATCGTCTCATGATCACTCGTGATAAAATCCATGAAGTGATTCCAATGAGCGCGGGTTGAATCCAATACTCAGAACTTATGAGCACTCATGATTGATGTAGCCTTGTCCAACACCTTAGACCTCTACAACCCATCATGACAGTCTTAATTCATATCTACTTCCAACATATGACCGACTGTGGATAGTTTGAATAACTTAGTCATTCCAGAAGAATAACCCAGTTTATTCGGGAAGTCAAAACATGCAAAGTGAAACACAATAATAATAGAATCCAATATGGTTTCAGAACTTATGAATATAAATAAAACACCTTTTATTTATCACCATATGATTACACATTATCCATTGTATACTGTTTCAGCTATCAACTTTATTCTTGAATTTAAAACAATAGTTGTCCCATGCTCCAAGCATGTACACTATGTTTTTTTTCAAAACACTAGTCATGCCACACACTAAGTATGCATACTATGTTTGTCTATGATCTTTACTTTGTGAACTAGATCCATTGAACATAACTTCAATGATTCTCTTTTCACACTCCCAAATCCTTACTGCAAATGCAAGAATTCCAAATTCATGCCATTTACTGGAATCTGTTAGATTCTAAACTTATATGCATTGATCCTCTTGTAATGATTATGCACAAAGTCATAAAGACTTGGCAACAATCATTACAGAGTATTCCAAAGGAGATCAGCTCCTTGGAAAACATCCTTCTTGCATTAAGTTTCCTTAATCTTACACAGAGTGAAAATTCTAACTTTGAAACATTTCCAGATTCCATTTTGACTATCACTTCTGAACAAGAGTTGCCTCCTTACAGATTATGTCAATATGGTCCTTCCAGAATTATCACTATACTTCCAATTGTCCTTGAGTAACCAATCTTTGGTAAACCTTAGATTGTCCTCGACAATTGTTTAATCCTTTTAGTCATATCCAGTTCTAAACCTTTTCCCTTCTTAATGCCCCAGGCATTTGGAAAATTTTAGAACGGATGAATATAGCACATGTAATCGATCCTATATCCGAAGCATATGGGACACGATTCATGATGTCTCACATAAAGACTAAACTAGTCTTTTGCTATAATATGTCCATTTCAATTTGTCAAGTTCTCATAATTCAGATTATGAAAAGGGATGCCGTAATCATAATCGAATTTTAGAACGCAAATAATGGACCCATATATAGAATTTCCTTATGTTGAGCCATTCCAACATGAAATTCATATATATATATATCCTTGACTAAATGATTAAAACCTCACGATCTAAGCTTATAGATTTGAGATGAAGCATAATTTCCTCTCCCTTAATTATAGCAAAACAACTTTTTCCCAATTGAAACTTTTGTTTTCTATAATTAACATTGCTAGCTTGCAATACTTAACATAATTATCATGCTCCCACTATCATGATGATTATTAGCATAACACTTATGCTCCCACTAGCTTTGACATGTACTCAGAAATCAGCTGACTTTCTTACCAAAGTTCAGATTTCTGATACTAGATTGTTTTGATAAGACTTTATCAAAATCATACACCTTCCCTTAGATAGCACACTTGTGAGTCTAAACAATTATGAAGAGGTATGCCGTAATCATAATGGTTAGACCTTTTTGCCACTTCTCACAAGTCCATGTTAGTGTGCCGGTTAACCACACGCGCTCCACTAACGACTTTGAGAAGGCATATATCACAATTACTATCTAGCTAAAATCTACTTAGTGAAAGTGTTTCCTCACCATCATTTTCATGAATCGGAGAGAAACCTTATGACACTTAGATTTAATGGTGTATGTGTTCTTATCCATGTGAATTGTCAAAATCATAGTCACAAGACAAAGATAATGACAAATCCAAAACCATATGGATTGAACTCAATCTTAACTTCTTGCCACCTGGCAGCTCAAGGGCCTGCCATTGCTTCCAAGTTGTTATGCAACAAACTGAGAACTCTAAGAACTCATATGCAAAGCTAACTTTAACTGGAATGGGCACAGATATGTCAACACGATAGGTTATAAACCTCAAGTCGTGTGCTAGTGAAGAACTTCAGGTTTTATTCTTGATTAGTTCTTGAGACTTTCAAGACCTTTAAGACTCCCACTGTCCTCTTGACATATAAGACTGCCTTGTCAAATATCCAAGATATAGTGTGGATTCTAATCAAGACAAACACTTCACACAATTGGCCTAAGTTGGTCTTTGTTTTATCCAAAACATCACAACTTACCAATTTCAAATGTACAAGAGTAGAAAACTTTTACTCTTACATTTGACAGTGTTTTAAACCTTCTTTTGAGACATGTCACTCAAATGACAATCTTGGAGTATGACTCTAAGACTTGTATTGGAACGAAGTATGACTCATCTTCTTGATTTAACCATTTCAACAATTCAAGTTCCTCTTCTTAGTCATAAGAATGCACTAAGATTTCCTTAGAGAACTAATTTTGATATGGTTTCTTAATCATTAAGATGATCACAAAAACTGATACTAAAGTACTCTCCCATCTTTTCAGATTTGAGAAACTTTTATCCTTCTGCCTTATTTGATTCTTCTTATCGATCTTTTGTGGTGGACTCAATCAGTGCACAAGAATGTGTACTCGATCCCTAAGTCCTTTACTTGACTCACACATCCATGTGAACAAGTAGTTAGTCTTAATTTTCCGAAACTTGAAAGTTCTCATTCATCATGCTATACAACTTGCATGATTCCAAGTTCCGGTCCACTTGAAACTTGGGTGATGAGAATCTTTCCTTATTTGGTAAATTTAGACATTACCACAAATGAAAGAATCAATTTCATATTTCCACTCTTGCTCTTAATGGAATCATATAAGCAACAATTTTTCCTCAAATGCCATTGTAAGGATATTTTAAAATAAATAAAATAAAAAAAATTTCTTTTATTTTAAAACTTTGCGGAAAAACTTATCCTTACAATCCATATGAAAACTTGTTGTTATCTATTCCTTAAGCAATATCTGATAACTCCTAAGAAGTAGCTCAAGAATCCGATCTTCAAACTACGCGATAGAAATCCATCTACGCCATCAGATTCAGCATATTCTTTCTTTAAGTTTCTTCACTTTTCTTTCATTCTTAAAACATCACCATGTGACCCAGTCACATCATGTATCAAGAATCTCAGAATAGAAACTTAACAGAGTTAGATAGTGGACTTTACCTGAAGTAGAGTCAAACTTATTGACTTTAACATCCTTAGGTAAATTTTGGCAGCTTCGCAACCAATGCCCCTTTCTTTGGCAATATAAACATATGGACCCTTTGATAAAGACACACAGGACTATCACAGACTTAGCTTTTCTCTTTACCATTTGGTCAACCGAGTTGACTATGGCCGATCCCTTTCCATTGGGAAGAGAATGCTCTTCTGGATTTCCTGTGTCACTATTGTCAATGTCCATCAAGTTTTTAAGAAAGTTGATCTTAGCAAATAGATAAGATCATTAAGGGTCTTGTCATAGTCTGTTTCATAGGTGTCCCAAAGGAACTCACTATGTGACTTAGAAAGTAGTTGAACCACCAACTTTCTCAAGACTTTGACACCCAACTCTCCCGGCTTGTCAATATGTGACTACATCTCCAAGATGTGACCACACCTAGACCTTGCCTTGCCTAATAGGGCCTGAGTGACCTTAAACTTTTCAAGAACTTGTGGGTTAGGGAGAATAATTTGAAGAGGTGAAGAAGTATGATATCCATGGGACATCATCTTCATTAGGAAACCTTGTTTCAAGAGATTTGGGAAGATCATAAGTGTCTAAACCAGACATCTTTTGGGAGATATTCAAGATAGTTGATCTTAAAGTCCTTAATATGACACCCAATATGAAAATATTAAGGCTAGGACCCAACAAACTATTTTATAACTTAGAAGAGGTATGCCGTAATCCAAGCTATAAAATATTTGAAGGTAGGTGAATGACGATTCACCAATTTCCACCAAGATAAACGAAATGTATTATTAGGTTTTAATTGGTTTTGAAACTCCTAGATCTTTGAGATTCATTGAACTGTTCAATGGCATGTTTCAATCTCGAGTGTGCCCTTCAGGTTTTGTGACTGGGATGCCGAGGATCACAAAACAAGGTGTGAAGTAACCATGCAAATCACTTGGTACCCTTAATAAATTACCCCTCAATCGATGTGCCGGTTAACCACACACGCTCCATCGATACTATGATAAATATTAAGTCACCCTTTACCTACCTTGTTAAGTCCAAGTTAGTGTGCCGGTTAACCACACACGCTCCACTAACGACTTAGACAAAGTGTAAAGTGTAATTTCATGGATTAGCACCTTATTCACATTTTTCCTAAGTAACTAAGATTGGGTATTATTAAAAGTTTAGTTACTTAGTATTTTCATTAATACTTTTAATGAAGGGAGAATTATAGTCCTGTCAAACCCGTTCGGCTAACGACCCTCCACCGGTCAAGCAAGCGGTGGGTGAGAGTGGACACCCATTAAGTTGCCATTTTATAGGCAACAACCTTATACCCACCTTTTAGACCGGCTTCGTGAATGAGGCGTACTAGCGGTAAGACTGACTTTACTCTTATACATATATATATTATTAACTTATAATATTATAAAGTATAAGGGTTGAATTTTAACTTTTAAAATTCTAAGGGCTAACATGGAATTAAAGTATTCATACTTGAAAACTTTTCAAATTCCAAAACTTGAGGGCAAGTTTTGAAACTATTCAAAACTAATTAATTTCCATAACTTATGTGTTTAAAGTAGTTTTAATCCAAAAACTCTTCAAGTTCCATAACTTGAGGACAAGTTATGGAAGACTTTAAACTAATAAAAGAATTAACTTTTCCTTTATTTTATAACTTATGGATTTAATTATGGTTACATATTTTTCTTTAATGAAGTGACTCTTGAACTTTCATAACTTGAGGACAAGTTATGGAGTCATAAAAAATTATTCAATGACACAAGACTCTTCATTTTGTAACCATTGCCAACTCTTATGAAATTTTATGAGTCTTTAATGTGACTCTTCATGTAACTTGAGGACAAGTTACACAAACACATTTTATACTCAACTCTTAGATTAAAATGGATTGAAAACAACTATTTCACTCAACATTTCTATTAATCCAAGCAACTCATAAGAACAAGATAATTCAAATCAAACTTTTTCATGTAATTAGTCTAAACCTTAAACTAATACAAAACATGAATCTATTGACAATTATCTTTGAAAATGGATTAGCATGAACATTACCACATCAAAAACAAGTTTATAAGTTCAAAAACAACTTAGGGTAATGTTCCTAGTCCATTTCTAGCCAAAAAAACTCGAAAATATGCTGTCTGGGGGTCCAACTCGTCGAGTGCATGAACAAACTCGGCGAGTTGGATCGAATTCATCACTTTTTAGGCATGGACTCGTCGAGTCTCCTGATGGACTCGCCGAGTCTGATGGCCAGACAGCACCAGATTCGTTTTTTCAGCTTCTATTGCAGGTATAACAAGAAAACAAGCCTAGGCTCTGATACCACTGTTGGGTTTTGAGCATTCTAACACTTCCTAAGTGTACATGCAACCCTAAATACCTTGGATCTATGTTTTCTCTATTATACATGCAAATAAGAACTTCCAAGGTATTATCCTAATCTAGCATACAAAACAATGACTATAGCAAGATAGAATACATACCTCTTTGGAGAAGAAAGTCTTCATGAAGCTAGAGTGCCTAGTGCCCCAAGTGTGACACCTCAAATGGAATCACAATCATCAAACACTTAGAATAGCTTGAGAGAATTCTTACAACTCATGAAATCGGCTAGCCCTCTCTAGAATACTACTAGTGGCCGATTTTGGTCAAGAATAAGATGCTTATATAGTTAGGGTTACACCATGTAAACCCTAATTGACATGGCCTTTCATTTCCATGATCCATGGGTACAAATACACCATGGAGCATCCATGGACCATCCTATGGGTTTTAGCCCAACTTGATTATCCATGGAGCATTAGCCCACTATACAAGTATGGATGATTTACACAATCAACCCATATATTTAATTAGTCTTCTTTTGATCACTTAATTAATCCTAGATTAATTCTTGATCAATACTAATTAAATAATCTTATTATTCTTATTATTAATATACTAGAACTTATAATATATTAATAACCATAAGTGTCTTATTTCTCTCATTCAAGTGCATGATGGTATGCAACCCAAATGGACCATGCCGGGTCGGGTCAAGTCTTACCAAATATAGTTATGGACTTAGACATTAATCCAACACAAACATCATGAGGTCATCATCAGAAGGAGAGGGTTTGTTTACCTCTTGCAGATCAGCATCATCAAATCTGAAGGTGGGAGCAGAGCTCACTTCTATTTTGGGTCCTTCGTCTTGAGATTCTTGGACACTGGGAGTGGGAGGAACCTTGGAAACATGTTGATCAACAGTTGCTTCTTGAGCCTTGTGGAAGGTTTCGACCATTTCAGTCATCCGGTCTTGAACATTTAGTATGGTGGCTACGGTATTGGCATTATTAATTGCATCTGCCCAATAATTAGCCACAGCTTGGATTTCTTGTTCCTTCTACTGTTGTTGCTTGATTTGTTGATCCTTGCATGCTTAGAATGCCCTACGAAAAGTTGCATTTCTTGGCTTCAGTTTCGTTGGAGGTTTGAAACTTACTCCATGAATCATTTGAGTCACCATCGTCAATTCCTTGAAATCGCACCGAGGTGTCCCTCGGGTTCACGGATCCTTGCACATTTGTGCTCACCGTGCCTAAACCACCTATTACTGATGTAAGCAGAGTAGGATTTTCCTAAGCTTCCTTGGTCTTCTTGACTCGTGGTCAAGTGTGGCCTCGGCTCAGTTCTGGCATGGGCGGAAGAAGTGCCCTGCGGTTGGGAAGGTGTTTGCAGTGCATGGGTTACATTCAAAAGGATGGATTTCAACTCCTCGGGAGAAAAGAAATGCAGTCGGGAAGCCCTGGAGACTTTAGGGCGAGAACCAATATTATCCTCTTGGGATTCAACTGGGGGGAGTCTCCTCGTTGCTGTGAATCAGAATCACTTTCTGAGTTTGATATGTAGAAGATGGTAGTATCAAATGGATGTGCGGCCACCCCAAGGAATATCGGAGCCTGTTGAGAGGCTGAGGTATCATTCCGGTCACGCATATGGCTAGAGGGATTGGTTTTGCGTTTCTTGAGGATTGAAATGGGTTGGTCATCCTCGTCTAAATCACTGCTGGAGTCATGTTTGCTTGGTTCCACAATAGTGATTACTGGTGGTGTTTTCCTTTTCTTGGAGGGCTTGGAAGCATCCTTTTTAGGAGTTCCTTGTTTCTTGGTGTTGCGGGGGCCATGAAGGGCAGAAACTTTATGCTTGCGTCTTTGGGTTTGAGAAATATTGGAGAGAGTCATAGAGGAAGGGACCGCGGTGCCTTTAGGGTTAACGATTGCAGATGGATTTGGAAGAGGTGGGGTAGGAAGGTATGGGTTAATACCTTCCATAGCCTCAATGTGGTCTGAGACATCAACAGTCTCAAGACCGAGGGTAGAAAGAATGTGGGCAGGAAGTCTGCGGATTGGTCCAAAAATTGATTGATCAGATGAAGGATTTTACCTTTTGAGATCCTTGGCGACAAAGAAGTTGATGTCACTGCCCATGTCGATCCCTGCGTCCGCATGAAGGTCTGAAATGCAAAGGGACCAGAACCTTGCAAAGGTGAGTTCGGTTGGGTTCTCCCTTGGGCTCTCCTTGGGAATGTATTGAAGAAAGTCATCCCAAAGAATATGTCCGTAGTTCACATCATGACCTGTGAAGATGCTCCACACCAGCTCTAATAGTTTGAGACCCATATTATCCGTGCCTCCGGTTCTGCCGGATAGAACGCGGATGACGAAATGGCACACGAATTACCAGACCGCAGGCAGTTGGTTCTTCTTGAATTCACCAATTCCTTTGATCTTTTTCTGATATCCCATTTGGTAGAGTGTCGAAGTAATGTCCGCCATTGATGGGGTGAAAATCTTGATGGAGGGATGAACAAAGAGGTTAATGGTAATGAAAACTTTTCTTTGGACAGAATGACCAAAGAATCATTAATTAGGTTTAGATGAACTTCTTGGGGGTTATCGAGTGGACGATAGGCTGAGAAGGCACATTTGAAGAGGGTTGAGATTAGGACAACATCTGTAAAAGCATCGAAGGGACCAAACAGAGGGTGATTCTTAAGGAATTTGATCATGAGTTTCGTGGGAGCATTATAGAGAGGATGTTTTTCAAAGACGGCTCTGAAATTACTTGAAGCAATTATGGGAGAGTCTGAACCAGTAGGGTTCGCTGATCCAGCAGCCTTGGATTGTTTCTTCGAGACATTGGATTTCACCATTGTTGAGAGTTTGAGAAAGCTTTGAAGAAAGTAGAAGAAGGTTGAAGGTTTAGAGAGCGTAAACTTTTCTTTGTGGAGAAGAAAGGGGTTTTATAGTGGCTTAAAGGAGCGGGAAACATTTTTGACCTAAGTGAAATTGGGTAAAAACGTTTGGGTTTATCTTTTGAATTAGGGTCTTTAATCTCAAACACATATTGATAAGAGAGGGATTAAATCTGAATTTGGGATTTACCAAAAAGGGTTTGCATTTCATGAAATGTCAGATTTGATACCACGTCTGGTGAACGTGTGGAGGGGGGAGAGATTAATATGTTGGGTAAAGGGGAAGTTGTAACGGATGTGATGTTTTGGGGTAATAGGAAAAGACATATTAAAAGGATTTGATTTAGAAAATCTTTCTTTTTGTCATCATACCTAAAATAGGTCTGACACGAGGTTTAAAGAAAAAAGAATGAGACAGTTTCTCAAGGAATGTTTTTATTTAATGTTTTATCTAATGAAAGATCATTAAATAGCACACCATGTTTTTTTTGTTTTAAAAGAATGAACAGTCAGAAAATCAATTAATGTGACTGCGGATGGACACATCATTGCAGATGGATCCTTTGCCATTGCGGATGACTGCAGTGGAAGAAACTGAGAAAAGCACTTGAACAATACGTTAGTAATAACAAACAAGAAGGACCAGTGAAAGATAAATATAATATATGGTTGCGGTACATAGACTGCGGTACACATGATATACCAAAACCATTTATTATAAATAACTTTCAGTTAGGACCGCAATGGAGACCAAGGATGGTCTGTGGTACCTATCAATTCAAGAAGAATTGAGGGTCCGGATTCATCATTCCTAACATTTGTAAGAATGCGTTGAGTTTGGTAGAGTCAAGTGCTTTTGTAAATACATCAGCAATCTCTTCATGAGTAGGGACAAAGATGAGTTCAATGTTACCTTTCAGAATGTGGTATTTGATGAAGTGATACCATAGTTCAATATGTTTCGTCTTGGAGTGCTGAATAGGATTATGAGAAATCGCTATGGCACTTTCAGAGTCACAGTAGATTGGTATCTGCAGCATTCTATATTCGTAGTCTAACAGTTGTGTCTTCATCCATAGAACTTGAGAACAACAGCTGGCTGCAGCCACATATTCGGCTTCTGCGGTAGACAATGAAACACAACTTCGTTTTCTTGAGGACCAGCTAACGAGTCTTCCTCCCAAAAATTGACATCTACCTGAGGTACTTTTTCGATCAAGTTTGCATCCGGCATGATCCACATCTGTAAATTCTTGAAGACTGAAATCATTGCCTGCGGGGTACCATAGACAAAGAGATTTGCTTCCTTTCAGGTACCGGAGAATTTGTTTGGCTGCGGTCATATGTGACACTTTTGGGTCAGCCTGATACCTTGCACATACACCAGTTGCAAAGACAATGTCTGGTCAGCTTGCGGTGAGTTACATTAAAGAGCCAATGATACCTCTATAAGTCTTGTGATCAACAGATTCGCCAGAGGAATCAGCAGAGATCATATAACCGAATGCCATGGGGACCTTAGTCGAGGAACAGTTGTCCATAGAATATTTATTCAATAGTTCAGTGGTGTATTTCTCTTGATGAATGAATATCTCTTGCTGAATTTGTTTGACCTGAAGACCTAGAAAGAAATTAATCTCTCTATTCATGCTCATTTGGAATTTTTTAGTCATGAGCTTAGCAAATTCATCCACCATTCCTTGATCAGACGATCCGAAGATGATATCATCCACGTATATTTGTACAAGCATAAGGTGGTCACAATTTGCTTTTCTAAATAAAGTGGGATCAATCACTCCTCTTTTGTAACCTGAAGAGACTAGAAATTAAGAAAGAGTCTCATACCAAGCTCTTGGGGCTTGATTCAGACCGTAGACTGCCTTTTCAAGCTTATAGCAGTGGTCAGGGAATTCAATACTTTCAAAGCCGGGATGTTGCTGAAGATAAACCTCTTCTTTTAATTCCCCATTGAGAAAAGCACTCTTAACGTCCATTTAGTGTACCTTGATGTTTTTGTGGGCTGTGTATGCTAAGAACATTCGGATGACTTCCATTCGTGCCACCGGAGCATACGTTTCATCGTAGTCAACACCTTCAATTTGATTGTACCCCTTTGCAACTAGTCTTGCGTTATTTCTGATAACCGCACCAGATTCATCTAACTTGTTCTTGAACACCCATTTTGTACCAACAATAGTGTGGTCTTGCGGTATGGGAACGAGTTGCCACACTTTATTCCTTTTGAATTCTTCCAGTTCTTCTTGCATTGCAGAAATCCAATCAGGTTTTAATAATGCTTCTTTGATCGATCGTGGCTCAACTGAGGACATAAATGTTGCGTCGTGACAATGATCAGATAAGTCCTTGGCAGATCGAGTCTGGATACCTGCGAATGGGTTGCCAATGATTTGACCTGGTGGGTGGTCCTTTGTCCATACGTCTAGACAGGGTTGTAGATGATCAACAGTTGCAGTAGAGGGAATGTCTTCAATATCAGAAGTTTTTGCGGTTGGAGATGGCAGTTCCCCCTGGATTTGAGAACATCCTGCGGAATCATCTTGGCTTGTTGGAACGAGAGTGGAATTTTCTTGATCCGTTTGGAGAGGTTCCCCCTGGATTGCTGATGGGAGTTCCTCTGGAACCTGAGAAAGTTCCCCCTAGACTGTGGATGGGAGAGTGATAATCCCTGAATTGGTTCTAGTGTCAATGTTCTCTATGAGTTCATCATCCGAATCCGAAGATACGTTTGATGGTAATGATTTTCTGCGGATAGGGACTGGAGCATCATCAAGTACTAGAACCTCGATGGTTGGTGCTTGATCCGGGCTTTCCCCTTCAACCGGAGAGGTGAAAGTATTGAGAGATGCTACTTCAGAAAGAGATGGACCAGAAACATCAGCATGTTGTTGTTGAGCGGCTGGTGACACAAGAGCTTCGGATAGTTCCGTCGTTGCAACAGGATTGAAGAGGTCGTCATAATTGACTTCAACTAGATTTAAAGGACCTGAAGAAGCAGGAATATCACTTTCCATGATTGCAGTAGTTTCAGTGGATGGAGGGGCGTTGCGGATGTGAGAATCATCAAATTTCACATCGAAGCTTTCAATGATTAGCGTTGTACATCTGATAAGAACTCAATAAGCAACCTTGTTCATGGAATAGCCAAGAAAAATGCCTTCATCAGACTTCGGTGCAAATTTGTTAAGCTGGTCTCTGTTGTTGATCACAAAACATCTACACCCAAAGATATGAAAGAAGCGAACATTTGGTTTGCGGTTGTTAAGGCCCTCATACGGTGTTTTATTGAGGCGTTTGCACACAATGCTTCGGTTTTGTACAAAGCATGCGGTTGCTACAGCTTCAGCCCAAAAGTAGAGAGGAAGGCGTGCGAAGTTGAGCATAGATCTGGCTGCTTCGGCTAGTGTGTGGTTCCTTCTTTCTACTACTCCATTTTGTTGTGGTGTATAAGGAGCTGAAAAGTTGTGAGTAATACCTTTAGACACCAAGAAGCTGTTGAGAGGATGATTAGTGAACTCGGTTCCATTATCACTGTGGATACATCTTACTGGTAGCTTGATCTGAAGTTCTATTTCTTTGATAAATTTGATGAGAATATGTGGTGTTTCAGATTTGAGTCTGAGGAAGAAGACCCATGTGAAGCGTGTGAAGTCATCTACTATAACCAATATGTACTTTTTGTGATGAATACTGGCCACGGTTGATGGACCGCAAAGATCAATGTGTAGGAGCTCAAGTGGTTCAGAGATTGAAGAGTCGATCATAATGGGATGACTTGCTTTGGATTTCTTACCACATTCACATGCAGGACAGAGAGTGTCATTGCTGAACTTGAGAATAGGGAGTCCTCTGACCAGCTCTCCAGTGACTAAGGTGTTGATGTATCTGAAGTTGAGATGATGGAGCTTGCGGTGCCACAGCCAGCTGACTTCGAATACAGCTTTGGAAAGGAAACACAACTGCGGTTTGCCAATGATCAGAGAGACATCCAGAGGATACGTGGTACCATCGGATCATGACTTGATCAAACAGGTGCTCCTATCACTTGTCATTACATAACATAATTGATCATCAAATTCAACTCGATGGCCTTCCTTACATAGTTGGCTAACACTGATGAGATTGTATTTAAGTCTTTCTACATAAGCAACCTTTTGAATTGAGAAGTTCCTCCTAGTGAGTACACCGTAACCTCATATGATTCCATTCGCATTGTTGCCGAATGTAACATTTCCACCGTTGCAAATTGGCCTGAAATCCCAAAGGTATTCTAACCTTCCGGTCATGTGCAAGGAGTAGGCACTGTCAGTTAACCATTCATCTTCTTGTTCCTCCTTGCACAAAGCCTGAGAATTGCACGGTTAGTTTAGGCATCCAAACTAGTTTGGAGCCTGGAACAACAAATGAGTTTCTGAGTGATGCATGGACGGAGGTTGCAGGGACTGGTTTCGTCTCAACTTTTAAACCTAGTCCTAGGTGTTTGTGTAGTTTTGGAGTGTTGTGTGTTGCTGCAAAGTTAGTGAGGTTTTTGATTTTGGCGACTACACTGACATTCACAGGTTGAAATTTTGTCTTTTGTTCTGACACCACGTTTGGTCAGCGGTCTAAAGGATGAGTTGTTTGGCTTTTGACTAGTTCGAGGTTGAAAAGATCTGACATGAGTGTTGTTAGTTTTCTGAAAAGTTTGTTTTGAAAAAGGTTTAGAACGTGTAGATCTTTGTGTCCTTTTTTTTGGATTTGGTAGAATATCCTTCCACTTGTTAAAATTTTGATGTGACTTTAAATGTTTTGGAGTGGGTAAAATACCTTTCCATTTTAGATCATCTGAGGAATAGATTTGAAAAACATTGTTTCGAAAAAACTTTACACTCTTTTGAGTTGTGTCAGATGAATTAGGAATGACTGTTGAAATTGTACATTCCTTTTTGGATGTTTTCTTGATGGTAGAGTTTGTAGAAAAATAGTGAGAGAAAACAAATTTTTCTGGACTTTTGGATTTTTGAAATCTGACATGCTTTTTGTTTTTTGAAAACATTTGTCTATTTGTGCCTCGGGAGCGAATTTCCTTTTTGAAAGCCTTTTTAGCTAAGGATTTTGGTAAACCGCAGTCTCTGTTATTCAACTGCGGTTTCCTGGAACCCTTTGAAATTTTGTGAAAACGTGGGCTTGAGTCATCAGAACTTGAAGATTCAGGGAATTGAGAACATTGACCCACTTCAAAGTTTTCTATGGGTAATTCATGATGAATCGTTTGAAGAGTGGCAGAACTTTTGTTCGAAGAGTGTGGTAGGGATGACTTAACTATCGTAGAGTAAGTCTTAGTTGGAACTTCAGTGGGACTTTTGTGGGACTTTTGATTACAGTGTGAGACACTGCGGTCTGAGGACAGGGATGGAAAGTCTTTTGAGACTTCATTGTCCTCAATGACAATTTCTTCATCAACTACGGATGAGTTTTGAGAATTTGGGAAGGTAGTGCCACAGATAGGAATTGGATCACATGTGTGACCCGAAACCTCAGGCATAATTTCCTCAATAACACAATTGTTGCTTAGATTATGCAGTCTACCGAAGTGAGTTTTGATATCTTCAGGAAAGGTCTTGTCATTGACTGGGAAATGAAATTCTCGGTCTGGAGGGACATACAGTCTGTCTTTGTTGAACCGGGGTGAGGAATCCATTGCGGTATGATATCCATTTGACCAACCCCAATTGTATGTATTGTCTACGGTTCCATTATTTACCAAATTTTCAATAGCTTCACTTTCATTGAACAATTTTTCGATTAAAATATTTAAGCATACAATTTCACTCTGAGCTAAATCTCTCTGGTTCAAAGCTATCTCTAATTGGGTTTCACTTTGCATCCTTTTCTAACTCTAAATCTCTCTCTAACATAGCCATTTTGAGTCTTTTGTTATCCCGTCGTCCTCTCACATGGAACATCTCCTGGGACGCAATGTTCTTCTCATCTAAGGCTTTGTTATAGTCTGTAAGGATGACATCACATGTGTCATTAAGATTATCTATGTAAGGTTGACAATCATGCATGCTATAGTTTAGAGTTTGGATCATGAGTTTTACCTGTTCGACGATGCTTAGAGTTCCATCCTTTTCCATGTAACAGTAGTTTTTGTCCAGCTTTGTAGACCCATCATTATCAGCAGTCGCCAACATGCAGATCTTCCCTTTTCCTTTGACACTGCTGATGGCTTCATCTTCATCTCCGGATGACCAAACTTGATGGTCTCTTTTGACATGGGCTACGTATGCCCTTGCTTTCTCATTTTCTTCCAAATCTTGAGCCATTCTAAGGTAGAATGCTCTGTCTTTAACTACATTGGCCTTACAATCTCTTGCAAAGTGATTCTCTTTGTTGCATTTGTGGCAAACTACAACATCAGTCTTGTCTTCTGAGGGAGTACCGGAGTTAGTGGTTTGAGTAGACTGTAGTGCTTCCTTTGGTTGAGTATTTTGAGATTGCGATGGTGGATGAGAACTTTTAGGATAATGAGAGTGATTTTTGTGTGGGTTGAAGTTACGATTGAAGGGTGGTTTGTTGAATTGTTGATTTTTGCAAAAATAGTGAGGTGGTAGTCGGTTGAATTGTTTGCTAACGAGAGCAATTGCCTTTTGAAATTCTTCTTCATCATCATACTCTGAATCAGTTTCGTATGACTGTGGTGAAGTGTCATACAAGGGAGAGTAAGATTGATTATGTGGAGTTTGTGCTATGAAAGCAAGAGGTCCTCCGAAGTCAGCACAGTCTTTAAGTATGGTGGATTCCTGTGCTTGCAGTTCCCCATAGAGCTTGTAGAGTGACAAGGAATGAATTTTTCTATCGCCTTGAACTATCATCTTAGCAGTAGTCCAATTTCTTCCTAAGCCATTAAGAAACTGAAGATTTGTTTCATGGTTACTACGGATGATTCCCGCATTGGATAACTTGGTGACAATCAGGTTAAACCTTTTGAAGGAGTCTTCCAAACTTTCGCCAATGTGAGCTTTGAAGTTGTTGAACTCATTGAGTGTAGTTGTAAGCTTCTTGTCTTGGGCTTGTTCTGAGCCTTCGTACAGATTCTTGAGAACATCCCAAATATCTTTTGTTGATTTGCAATTTATGATAATATCGAAGTTGTCGGGAGCAACTCCACAGGAGATTTCATAAAAAGCAACAACATCATTTTCCATTTTATCGAGATCATCCTTGGTGGAACGGTTCATAGCTGGTTGACCTCCTCCTATTCTAGCTGTGGCTCCGTCAGTTTGGACTGGTGTAAGGACAGGGACATGTGGTCCTTCTTCTACGGATCGTCATACATCTCTACCAAGTCTCCTTAAGTATCTTTCCATTCCGTGTGACCAGTGATGATATTCATTTGCAACCAATATTAGGGCTCGATTAGAACCACCAACACTGTTGGAAACATTCATAGATAACGATTGTGCCATATTTTTGAAGATTTTTTTTTTCTTTAAGGAGTGAGCTTCAGTGGTATAGAAGGCTCTTCGAAAAATCAGAGTTCCGATTTTCAAAAAGCAACCACTATGGCTCTGATACCAATTATTGAGAGAAAAACTTTGAGACACACTTGAACAAACGTTAGAACAAGTATATTGCGGAAAAGTTAATCTCGAAGGATCTAAAAGCTCAACAATAATATTTAGAGTTAGATGGTTAGATAGTTAGTTGCGGAAAGTAAAGAAATGGAGATGGCAACAATTGTTATATCAAGTATACACTTAAGCTGATTCATAACGAGGAATGCATTCAATCCAAGTTAATAAATGAGATCAAACTTAGTGATTAAGTCTCAAAAGACATGCTCCGAGGAGTGATTGTAATCGATTATGAGAGTAAGAAGAGTGAGTAAGAGAGATAGAAAAGATAACTTTAGAGATTGCAATTCAGAATTAGATGCGTGTGTAATTTGGATACAAGAGGATGAGCTTTATTTATAGAGACTCATGAAGTACACTAGATTACATCTCTAAGAGTAGTCATGCAAGGCATACTGGACAATAGAGAGTATTACAAAAAGACAAGTAAAGTAATCTAGTAAAGAGACTGCGGTAGCGATTGCTGATGAAGAAACTTGATTGCGGGTGTTTGTCGGCTGCGGTAGCTGAAGTTCAAGAGGGTCACTTTTTATGATTCAACAAAGTCAACGCTCCGAGTTGACTCAACTCGTCGAGTTTACCCTTCAACTTGTCGAATTCTCATGAATCACAGAATCGTGAAATCGTGATCTAACTCGTCGAGTTTTCCTCCAACTCGCTGAGTTCCTCCTTCTCAATAGAAACGAGACTTCCTAGTACAACTCGTCGAGTTCCCTTGTGGACTCGCCGAGTTCCATGAACAGAATCAGGAATGTTCGACAAAACTCGTCGAGTTCCTCTATGAACTCGCTGAGTCTCTTGCATTTTTAGTCCATTCAGCCTTTTCCTCAGATCTAAGATTCTAGAATACAGATCCATATTTTTTCCATAACCTATTTCTGTAAAGTTGACAACTTGATGGCTTTGCATGCCTCAAATGAACCCAATCCCGAGATATAGCAACCTACTTCCATGGACATGGCCTTTTCTTGGACAAGAATGCATTTGAGTTCCTTTTTATGATTCTATAGGCCAAATATCACTGGAAATGGGAATCCTTAGCATATGATCTATGAAGGGTATCATGTTTCCCATAATGGGGTCAAAAGACCCACAAAGCAAAACTAAAAGAGATATAAGCCATGAATCATCAAGTTAAGGACTTTTTACCTCTGAAAGCTGCCAAAGATGGACGAAATCCCAAATCTAATGGTTCTCCTCAAGCTTGATGGCTTCTAGTTCTTCCAACTCCTTTACCAAGCACAAAAACACACACAAATCCACTCAAAACTTCAAGTTTCTCACCAAATAGCTCACAATGCGATTTAGGGTTTCAAGGAGGCTGATGAGCGACTGAGGGAAAGGATTAAGTCCTTTAAATAAGGTGCAAAACCCTGGAAATTAGGGTTTCATCCCAGCCATTCTACTCGTCGAGTTGAGGCCTCTCAACTCGTCAACAAGGTCACTTAAATCACGCGATTATGACAATTTCTACTCGACGAATTTGGGGCTTCCAACTGGTTAGGTTGCTCTGTAAAAATGAATAAATTATAAATTAAATGCGTACCAGGAACCAGTCATCACATCTCACCATGTCATGACATCGATTCCTTCATGTAGCCTCCAAGTAACCCATGCAATTCATCCGATAAGCTTCTATGACTTGACACGTCACCATGTCGTGGCATGCATATGACCATGTTGTGTCAAAACCGTTTTTTGCATGAATTCCTTCTTTGACAATTGCTTCCAGTTCTCTAACCTCTAGTTCAACATTTAGCTTCTTCTTCCTCAAGAATGTCTTCGTTGCTACAAAAATAAAATCTGAACATATTAAGTATCATTTATATACATACTAATTTTATGTTCCCTTAGGAATAGTTCCCTTTCCATTCATTTTCCGCCATCTACAGCTTCCCCAGCCCATACGTGTGTTGCCCACCGCCATCACCTTCCAATGAAATATCACCTCTATCACCGTGTCTCTAAACCTATCCCAATTTCAGATCATATTGGCTTCATTTTTCCACCGCCTCTTCTGTTTTCGTTTATATTGTGCCATGTTTTGGGTCTTCGTTCTGCTTTTTTGAGGAATGTTCTAATTCTCAATTCCATCTCACCTGCGTTGTCGGTGCTTCGCTTTTTCTTTTTCTTCGTCCCAATTGATTCAGAGTGTTGTTCCTTTGGGTTTGCGGCATCCGATTCCATCTCACATGTTCCTCTGGGTTTGTAAGTTATAGTTTCCCTCTGCTGCCACCGTTCATTACTGATTTGGGTATGTATTTGCGACTTACGGCTTCACTCTCTCCGATTTGTGCTTGATTTTGGACTGGACGATTACAAAGAGGCTTTACACTTTCAGAATCTTTTCAACAACTGTTACTCGTGGACCTTCATTCAACGGGGCATCTGGTACACTGCCATACGCTTCTTCCAAATTGGAGTAAGGTAATGTTTTTTTATCTTATATTCGTTCGTTGTTGATTTTTCCTTTCCACACCTCAAATAGCTCAACCAAAACCATGTCTATGTAGTTATGGTTGTTAGGAATACGTCGACAAGAGGATTTGAATGTGTTACTTAGAGACACTGACTACAGGTTTGGGAAGTAGAAAATCTCAAAAAGGTTACTACTTTTGGATGAGAAACATGCATATAAGGCGTTCGATGAAATGCATAAGTCAATTAAGGTATTCATTCCTGGTTGTAATCTATAAGTTCATTATAATTAAGGTATTCTTTGAAAATTAGCTTGAATTAAAAGAAGTTTAATTTTGAAATATTTACTCAGTAAAAAAGAAAAATGGTAAAACTTTAAACGTTCATTTCCTTTACTTTAACTCAAGAACACTAAAAACTGCCAAGAAGATGAATTTATCAATACATGTCATCCATATAACATTACAATGTTGTATTAAAAAATAAATCAAAATAGGATGCTCAAATGAAAACTTTTCAGTTCGAATTTCAGGTCAGTCAATATTGGACTGTTCACATGCTTAAAATGTTGTGGTGTTCACTGAGGTCTTGGTGTTCATATTTCCAAGGTACGCCCCCCCCCCCCAAAAAAAAATTAATAATAATAAAAAATAAAAAAAATAAATAGAAATAAACATTCTTGAACCCAATTTTATTGATAATAATCTGAATTTGATAAGATTTATCAATAACATTAGATTCATGGAGTGGTGCTGAAATTGATGCTACGATTGAAGATGGAGGAAATTCATCTACAAATTCAATCTACGAAGCATATATTCCTTAAGGAATCACGAAGCCTGGACCAGATGCTACTCATGAACACAGTTTAAATTTTATCAGGTTGACGATTATGCCCTTTTGTTAATAGCATTGACACCAAATTCAAAAGAGTTGCAATTAAGATACGAGGTTGGTAAAATACCATTTATAGATTGTTATGATGGGTTTTGGTCATAAGACATCCTATGTGCTCATACAAACCCTAATGCTTGGATCTAGGTTTCTCTATTGTACATGTAAGTTATCCAAGGCTATAAACCCTAATTCTAGCATATGGGAATCAATATTAACATATAATTAGGTTTAAGATGTTACCTTGATTGTTATGTAGTAATAACAATCCCAATTCCTCCTTGAATTGACCTTGGAAGGCTTAGAGTCACAAGTGTCACTCCTTTAATGGCTCACAAACACCATAAGCAAGAGGATGAAGAGGAGAGAGGATGGAGGCTGCCAAAACCGTGTGAAAACCCTAGCAAGAAGCTTAGCCACGTTTTTGGTCCTTAAGGGATCTATATATATTGAGGCAATTAGGGTTATCTAACATGGAAACCCTAATTTGGATGCTTAAGCCCTAAGCAACCCATGGAGCCCTTTCCATAAGGCCTTGGATGATTTCATATGGGCTTCCCCCATAGAATTCGTCCACCTTATAATAAAAGGCAATCCATGGCCCAAATTGCAATTATCTTATAATTACAATTCCAGTCCCTTAAGTTTAATTAATCTCTTTTAGTCACAAAACTAATTACCAATTAATTATTGACTAATATTAATTAAACAATATGATTTTCTCCTTTAATATATTATTCTCATAATATATTAATAAATCACATTTAATCCTTTCTCTCCATAATTCATCCTATCAAGTTGCTTTGGTGAAGGCAACCCAAAAGGACCATACACCATCGGGTCAAGTACATACCAAAATAGTTATGGACTTAGACACTAATCCAACAGTCTCCCACTTGGATAAGTCTAATAACTATTATGCGTATGACTTCAGATCCTGATCTGCAATCGTAGCTTTCCAAAGCCGCTGTCAACTTTGATCATATCAGATACGCGTGTCCTTAGATAAGGGATCATATATTCCTCCATTCTAGATATCATATGAGATATGATTTCAAATCATTCTCTTTGTACTATATCTCGATTCCCGATTTATGACGACTGACTAATTGAACAAATCAAATTAGCCCTAGCCCGACCGAGCATTTACGTTTGTCATCACTAATCATCGAGGGGCCCAAAGATATCGCTTTTATCTTACTTTGGATAAAAGGAACGGATAAACTTTGATACAATGCTTTCTTGCACTTACTAACCAAATCACACACAATAATATGTTTTATAACACCAAGTTACTAGTGCGTTTACATATTATCAATGTGCAACCGATTTGCAAGATACAACTCACACATCTCGGTTTCAAGAATATAAAATGTTATCGTCTCACCAATCACTCGTGATACAATCCATGGAGTGATCCAAGTGAGCGTGGGTTTAATCCAATGCTCAAATCATATTCATAAGCACTCATGAACGTTGCAGCAAACATTTGCTTATGTCTAATACTCATTAGACAATCCACACACCAATTCACGACAGTCTTTATTCATACCTACTTCCAACATATGAACGACTGTGGCCCGTTCGAATAATTTTACTGTTCTAAACCAATTAAATTATTCAGGAAGTCAAGACATGAAAAGTGAAACACAAGAATAATACTAATCCCATATGGCCTCAAACCTTTGAGTATAAATAAAACACCTTTTATTTATCACCATATCGATTACTCATTATTTGTCGTTTCGGGTAATCAACTTCTTACTTGAATTATTACACTTGTCCCATGCTCTTAGCATGCACACAATGTTTACCTATGGTTCTTACTTTTGTGAAATAGATTTAATTGAACACATTTCCAATCATTCTCATTTCACAACTCCAAATCCTTTTTCATAAGTGTGAGAATATCAAATTCTTGTTACTTATAAAATATGCTAGATTCTAACATCTTATGCAATGATCCTTTCGTAATGTCACTGCACGAAAGTCACAAAGACTATTGCCAATGATATTACAAAGTCCTCTAACGGAGATTGTTACAAGACAATTCCTTAGGTATGATGTCTCTCACTCAAAGTACATTCCTTTGAACATCCTTTTCATAAAAGTTTCTAATCTAGTCATAGATTTTCAATATTCAATTCCCAATATGGACGTGTTTCCATATTTTCCATACGACAACTCATTCTTAATAGAATCTTATCTATTCGTAATGATGTCGATATGGTCCATCCAATATGGAAACATTTCCATATTTTCCAATACTATACTTCCAACTACTCACAAGCGACCAATCCTTGTCGAACTTTGGATTGTCCTTTGATAGTTGTTTAATTATTTTAGTCAAAACCGATTCTAGTCCTTTTTCCCTCTAAATGCGCTAGACATTTGGAAAATTTTAGAATGGTCAAGCATTAAAGCATTTTCAATCGATCCTATACCCGAAGCATATGGGACACGACGCATAATGTTTTATTTGCTATGTTCTCAAAATTCGAATTGTGAAGAGGAATGTTGTAATCATAATCGAAATTTTAAGAACACACTATGTACCCTTGACTAAATTTATTAACATTTCTCAACCTAATCCTTTATATTTGAAATGAAGCATAATATTCTCTCCCTTAATTATAGCAAAACAACTTTACAACCCTTACGACTTTGCAAGGTATAACTCTTGTTTCTATGATTAATACTGCTAACCTTGCAATACTTTCCTTAATAATCATACAATCATAACTTTTATGCTCCCACTATCATGATGATTACTATAAAACATAACACTTATGCTCCCACTAGCTTCGACATGTCTTTAGAAACAACTTAACTTTCAGAAAAACAATGCTTATTGAATTTCTTAAGTTCATGTTTCTAATACTTAGTGCTTTGATAATCTTTTATCAAGGCTTCTTGAACTTATACACCTTTGCCTTAGATAGTTCATATGTGTGTGTAAACAATTGCCAAACCTCACAATTCAAATTATGGAAAGGGATACCGTAACCATAATCGAATTCGAGAATGCAATTTTACAATCACTATCTTCTTAAAATCTTTCTTAGTGAAAGCATTTCCTCACAATCATTTTCATGAAGGAGGAAATCTTATGACACTTAGATTTAATTGTGTATTTGTTCCTATCCATGTGAATTTGTCAAAACCAAAGTTTACGAAAAATTCAAACTCATATGGATCGAACTTTCTTGATCTCGATTTCTTGCCTTTATGGTAGCACAGCTGCCCACCATGTCTTCCAAGTAGTTAAGCAGTTCACCTTTTCTTATCAATGTACTTTCCATTGATCAAGGTCCTTGCCTTTTATGCATTCAAATGAGAACTCATAGAACTCATATGCATAATTAACTCAATCGGAACGGCATAGAAACAAAATGATGTCAACACGATAGGTTGTAAACCTCAACTCGTGTGCTAGTGATGATCGATAAGGTTTATTTGATTTGTTCTTGAAACCTTTCAAGACCAATAAGACTCCCACTGACTCCTTGACATATAAGATTCTCTTCTCAAAACATTTCTTGACAAACAAATATTCAAGAGTTAGTGTAGCTTTCTTCATAAATTGGTCCTAGTTGGTCTTTGTCTTATCCAAGACATCACAACTTTTCCATATTTGATGAATGCTATAAACCATTTTAATACTTATCACTCAATATCACAATCTTAACTCTAAGACTTGTTTTGGAATGAAGTGTGATTGACTTCTTGATTTAACCATTTCTTCAATCCTTGATTCCTCTTCTTAAACATACAATTGTACTAAGACTCTCTTAGAGGATCAATTGAGATATGGTTCTTAATCATTAAGACCTATCATAAAGCATAAAAGCTACTATCCCTTCTTCTTAGAATGGAGAAACTTTTATCTTTCTGCCTACTTGATTCTTCTTATTCATTTTGCTATTGATTTAAACCCTTTTAATCAATTCACAATTACACTTAATCTTGTAAGTATAATCATATTTACTAAGCCTTTAGTAAATCATGACGAATACCATTGTTACTCTTATGGTGGATTTGATCAACACGCAGCTTTGTGTATTCGATCTCCAAGTCCTTCACTTGACACTTTATCAATGAATTAGTCTAATTTCCAAATATGAAATTTCTCATTCATCGTGCAACCAAGTTGCATGATTCCAAGTTTCTGTCCAATTGAAACTTGGGCGATGAGAAACTCTCCCTATTCGGTAAATTCTCGACTTTCCATAAATAACATAAATAAGAACCAAATCCATTATTGCTAATAATAGAAACATTCAAACATTAATTTTTTTTCATATACGCCATTGCAAGGATAAATAAATAATATAAAATCAAAATTTATTTTATTGCGGAAAAATTTTGTCCTTACAATGCAATTTATTGAAAAACTATGCTAATACCTTTTTCTTAGCAATCTAATTCTAACTCTAAGTAGTAGCTCAAGAATCTAATCTTTGAGAAATGCGATCGAAATCCATTCCTTCACGGTTAGATTCTGCTTACTTCTTCCCTTAAGCTTCCTTTCTTTTCTTCAATCCTACAAAACATCAATTGCAATCTTATTGCATTATGTATTAAGAATCTAGAATAGAAGCTTAAAAGAGTTAGTTAATGGATTTTACCTATGTTAGAGTCATACGTTTCGACTCTCCCATCTCTTAGATCTCTTAGGTAAATGGGGCAACTTCGTCTCCAATGCCCTTTCTCTTGGCAATAAAAGCAAATTGACTCTTTTGGAACATGACATAGAACTACTTTAGACATTGCCTTTCTCTTATGATCAAACCTTTCGATCATAGCATGTCTTTCGTCGCCATCGTCTATATCCATAGAGGTCTTGAAGGCAGATTCACCAATCAACTTTGCTTTTCTATTGCGCCAAAACATTGCTGATTCAGCAGCAATAAGCATATATGTGAGATCTATAAGGGTCACGTCGCGATTCATCATATAGTACTCTCTTACGAACTCACTATATGAGTTAGGAAGTGACTGAAGAACCCAATCAACAACCATTTCCTCACAGTCAACGGATCCCAACATTCTTAACCTATCAATGTGTGACTTCATCCCTAGGACGTGTGCACACACCGACTTTCCTTCTTTATGTTTACTTGCCAACAGGGCTTGAGTGATCTTGAACTTTTCAAGCCTTTGAACTTGTGGGTTAGGGGGAATAATTGGAGGAGGAGGAGGAAGTGAAGTATGATCTCTTGTTCCTTGATCGAATCGTGGAATATCATCTTCATGTGGAATGCTTGTTCCACGGGATTTGAGAAGACCATAGTTGTCAAACTTTGACATCTACAAAACAGGAGAAAACGAATTCAAGTTAGTTGATTGATAGAGTCCTTAGCAAATCACCCAAATGAGATACTAAGGCTAGGACCCAACACAATATTCTACAACTCGGGAGAGGGATGCCGTAACCCTAATTGCAGAATATTTGAAGGTAAGTGAATGGCGATTCACTAATTTCCACCACGAAAAACGAAAAAGGAAATTTAAGCTTTAAATCTATGAAAACTCCTAGATCCTTTGAGATTCATTGAACTTTCAATGGCATGTTTAAATCTCGATATGCCCCTCTAATTTGTGACTGGGATGCCGAGGATCACAAAGCGGGTGTGAATAACCATGCAAACTTACATGGTGCCCTCACATGTTACAATCACCTATTCGATGTGTCTGTAAACCACACACGCTCCACCGAACTATGACAAACATTGAGTCACCCTTTTCTACCTTTGCTTAGAACTATTTAGTGTGTCGGTAAACCACACACGCTCCACTAACGTCTTCGCAAGGGCACAAAGTGTAATTTCATGGAATTGCATCAATTCACTTTTGCCTAAGTAACTAAGATTGGGAATTTTATGAAAACATTTAGTTACTTTAATAATTCATTATACTTATAATGGATGGTTTCGTCCTATCCTACCCGTTCGGCTAACGACCCTCCACTAGTCAAGAGTGCGGTGGGTAAGAGTGGATACCCATTCAATCGTCATTTTATAGGCAATTTCCTTAAACACCCCTTATAGATCAGCTTCGTGAATGAGGCCTACTAACGGTAAGACTGACTTTTACTCATATATATATATATATATATATATATAATGTTAGACTTTTAATGTTATATATAGTATAGGGTGTATTTTACACTTTTAAAATATTAGGTGGTTAAATTTAACAATTATACTTTTAATTCAATTAAATTGTAAACCAAAACTTTTATGGATTTATTAAACTTCTATTAATTATACACCTTAATTAATTAATAAAACCATAAGGGTGTGATTTGAACTTTTTCAAAACTATACTAGAGTTTTAGAACTTAACATTCCTAATTAAACTTTTAATCAACTTTTAAATTCCAAAACTTGAGGACAAGTTTTGAAACATTTCAACACATTAGGGTTTAGAATTTAAATATACATCAAAATTAAACCATTTAATCAAAATTTAAATTCCAAAACTTGAGGGCAAGTTTTGAAACATTTTTCAAAACATTAGGGTTTTAACTATTTAACTTTCAAAACAACAAAGCTTTTGGGTTCAAATTTAAACTATAAAACCTAAGGGGAAAATATGAAACTTTTCATAACAACAAGGATCAAATAACAAATAATCTAAATTAACAATTAATCACATAATTATCCATATTTGATTTATTTAATGATTTCCTGCAAAACAATTTATCAATTTAGTCAAAATAATTAATCAATTATCACATAAGGAAACAATTATCTTATTAATTGATAAATATCTTCAATTAGATCAAGAATATAGTCAAATATATCATAAAATCGGATTTATATTGATCTAATATGATAAGGTAACTATCCCAAAGCAAAAACAGCAAGAAATCTCGAGATATACTCCATCTGACGAGTTGACTCGTCGAGTCAGGCTTGGACTCGTCGAGTCTGCATGGACTCGGCGAGTTCAGCTATAGACTCAGCGAGTCCAGCCTCCAGAACATCAAAAATCGAATTTTTTGAACATGTAATGCATCAATACAATTGAAACCAGTCTAGGCTCTGATACCACTGATGGGTTTTGGTCATAAGACATCCTATGTGCTCATACAAACCTAATGCTTGGATCTAGGTTTCTCTATTGTACTGTACATGCAAGTTATCCAAGGCTATAAACCCTAATTCTAGCATATGGGAATCAATATTAACATATAATTAGGTTTAAGATGTTACCTTGATTGTTATGTAGTAATAACAATCCCAATTCCTCCTTGAATTGACTTTGGAAGGCTTAGAGTCACAAGTGTCACTCCTCTAATGGCTCACAAACACCATAAAGCAAGAGGATGAAGAGGAGAGAGGATGGAGGCTGCCAAAACCGTGTGAAAACCCTAGCAAGAAGCTTAGCCATGTTTTTGGTCCTTAAGGGATCTATATATAGTGAGACAATTAGGGTTATCTAACATGGAAACCCTAATTTGGATGCTTAAGCCCTAAGCAACCCATGGAGCCCTTTCCATAAGGCCTTGGACGATTTCATATGGGCTTCCCCTATAGAATTCGTCCACCTTATAATAAAAGGAAATCCATGGCCCAAATTGCAATTATCTTATAATTACAATTCCAGTCCCTTAAGTTTAATTAATCTCTTTTAGTCACAAAACTAATTACCAATTAATTATTGACTAATATTAATTAAACAATATGATTTTCTCCTTTAATATATTATTCTCATAATATATTAATAAATCACATTTAATCCTTTCTCTCCATAATTCATCCTATCAAGTTGCTTTGGTGAAGGCAACCCAAAAGGACCATGCACCATCGGGTCAAGTACATACCAAAATAGTTATGGACTTAGACACTAATCCAACATGTTATTCTAGCATTAGCTTCCATGTGCAAATTGCAATACCGTAACAATTATCTTTTATTATTACTCTTTTGGAATGCAAAATCTTTTCTAATATTTTTTTTATATTTTCTAATGATTAAAGTAAAGAGCTTGAGATCTGTTTCAAGTAAAGAGATTGACATAATTCATCAGTTTTAGACATTCTTACAGGTCTAGTGTGTTTCACCCTGTTCAGAGTTAGCTTCATGTGAAAATGATAACACTGTGAAGATATGAAATTTTGTTAATTAACACTTCAATTAGAGAGATGTATTACTCCACTATATTTTTATGTTATTTGTTTTTGTGAAATATGAAATAACTAATAAGTTATGAACTATGATTTGCAGTTGGAGCTGATGCAGATAAAGATATAATTGAAATGCTCTTGTCTGAAGTTAAGACTAAAGACATCACATAACTGATGATAGGTTTGGGGTGATTTATAAGTGGATTGGAAACACACAGATCACCACTTCTTTCTCATTTCACACATTTTTGTGTTTTCTTTCCATATATATCCATCTAAACTTTCTAACTTTTCCTAGTCTCAACTTGAAACCAGGTGTAACGACGTAAATTTCAAAACGATTTTTCATTTTTAAATCATATTTTCAATTACCAAAAACAAAATCCAACAAATGTATCCAATGTCATCATACTAAACAAATCCCAAAATCTCAAAAGATTTCAAATACATAAATCTTCTCAGTGTGTACGGATCATGCCGACGCCTTCCCACGGTCCTCGCTAGTACCTGAAACACACAACATAACAACTGTAAGCATAAATTCTTAGTGAGCTCCCCAAGGCTCAAAGACCCTAACATTGACCAAACCCTAAAAGTCAACCAAAAGTCAACTCTCCAGGTGTAGCACCTGGTTCCCGGTACGTATTTCTTGTAATTATTAATTCTTAATTCATGCATTTTGCCTTGGACTCGGCGAGTTGAAGGACCAACTCGCCGAGTAGGAGCGGGATGAGACGCGGGGTCTGAGCCTCGGACTCGGCGAGTTGGTTCCCCGACTCGGCGAGTAGGCCCTGTTTGGGCAAAAACCCTAACCCGGGTGTTTGCACCCTATTTAAGCACTCTAACTCGGCCTCCTTTGTCCCTAACACTTCCAAAATAGCTGTAGAGCGAAACCCTAGCCCCATATTGTTCTTGTGAGTGATTTTTGCTTGGTGAAGGAAGTTGGAGCTTAGAAGAAGAATGAGGAGGTTGGAGGGTGCAAGGAGGGGAGTAGATCCGAAATCTACATTGTGATAAGCTTCCATTCAGGTAGAAAAGTTCCTACCTTGATCACTAGTTCATTAGATACCGTTTTGTCCCTAATTGGTGGTTTTCAAGCCCTAAAACACCAAACTCCATGTGTTTGTGCTTAATGATCCGAATGGACTTCAGATCTAGACCTTGTGGACGTATTAGAAGCATAAAGTTTTTGTGGTTGAAGTGATTGAGGTCCCCAATGAGTGTATGACCTCATAAAGAGCTTGTATTTGCCTTTTTGAGCTTGTAGGGCCATGCATGTACGTAAAGTTTGCAACTTTACGTGATAAGCATGCCCTAGGAACATAGATATATGGTTTTGAAGCATTGCATGTATCAGATTTGGTCTATATGGGAAATGGGTCAAGGGACTCGGCGAGTTCTTTGAAGATGGCCTTAGACTCGACGAGTTGGAATAACAACTCGTCGAGTACCAGGCAATCTTCATAGGACTCGACGAGTTGGATGAACAACTCGGCGAGTCCTATGAAGATTTCCTGGTAGTCGACAAGTTGTTCTTCAAACTCGGCGAGTCAGATGAACAGTTACTGAGTAAGAGGGGTTTAGGTGTTGAAGGTCCAACCCTTCGTATCTGCACACGGAATTAGCAATCTAACGTGCAGCAATAGCCCCAGAAACCCAAATCCTCATAAAGGATGCTCTGGTGAGGATTTAGAAGCGAGTAAGAGATCTGCTCGTATGGACTCGGCGAGTCGGATCGCGAGCCGGTTCCATCGTCCCAAGTAGCGAGTTAAGGGTGACTCAGTGAGTGAGAAGAGGGACTTGTAGAGTAGGACTGGGTTAGTGGGAGAAGGACTCGGCGAGTCGGTGCCATGACTCGGCGAGTCTAGTCAGCTGGAAGTTGACTTTGATCAAGGTGTTGACCATGGACCAGGGGTGGGTCAGTCATCTGACCTAAGGGTGTTTATGAGTGGCTAATCTATGTTTATGATTTATAGTTGGAGGATTACCGATTCAGCAGTCAGGCGCTTAGCAAGCAGACTTTCAGCAGCTACTTTTCGAGGTGAGTTACCTTCCAGTAGCAGTGGGTCTAAGGCCACAATGCCGACCCACTAGTAGGAGTTGTATGATTAGATGATTGTCTCCGTGATATTCATCTAGGGTTACTACTACCTGTGTTATGTTTATGTGCTAGTATGATATGATGCTATGTGTTAGTGATAGTCGGGGAGATAGTCCCCATATTACCGGTCGATAGGACCGAAGGGGCAGTCATACCCAACCATGCTAGATAGATTATGCAATACGTGTTATGTGGTAGTGGTAGTGGTGAAATAGTCCCCAACATCCGGTCGAGAGGACCAAAGGGGAGACTAGCTCCCAGGTATGCTAGTCAGCATCCGGTCGAGAGGACCGAAGGGGAGACCAGCACCCAGATATGCTAGTCAGTATCCGGTCAAGAGGACCGAAGGGGTAAGTCGGGCACCCAGAAATGCCTGACAATATATGCATGTTGTGCGGTTATTTGGTATGTGGTACGGTGGGGGAACTCACTAAGCTTCGTGCTTACAGTTTTCAGTTTTGGTTTCAAGTACCTCTTCAGCGAAGGGGAAGGAGCTGGCACGGTAGTGGCACATCATACACACACACATTGGATTTCTGCATTATGAGATGTTCTGGGATTGTACTATGACATTATTATTATTTTCATGTTTTGGGTTTTCAGACACGAAATATTTTCTATAAAATGATATGATCGGACGATGTTTTACTTCAAATAATTTACAAACCACTTATTTTAAATGAAAGTTTTAGGCGTGAAAATTGGGTCGTTACACCGGGTTACACTGCGCGTACCAAACCTGTACGCTGGGCGTACCCGGCCACCTAACAGAAAAGAGGAACGCGACCCCCTACGTTGCGCGTACTGGGATTACGCCCCACGTAACTCCCAGTTTCAGACTCCTTAGCTTTTGGGGTCTTAAACGGTTAAGACCCACAACCAACTTTCATATCTGACTACCCCTAAGCCTCTTAATCCATAAAGTTGGTGGCTTTAAGCCTTTGCATGGCTGTGAGAGTCACCAACACCCAAATCTCTCCACTTTCAACACTCTAAAGCTCATAACTCAAGCATGACTCCATAACAATGACCAAGATGGAATTTCTATGGATCTACATCACTCATAACACTAAAATGGGACAGATCTAGGTCCATGGAGCCCCTATTGCTCATAAAGTCTCCACCTTTGGGACTTAAACCCTAGAAATGGACCATAAAACACCAAACCAAAATAAAGAGGAAAGTTCTGAGCTTTTTACTTCAAAGTGAAGCTCCTTCCTATTGAGAACTCAGATCCAAGCTTGAACTTCAAACTCTAGCCTCCACAAGCTCCTCTCCTCCTTCTTCACTAACACACAAAGGCACCTTTAGCTCAAAATACTCACACACAATCTTTAGGACGAAGGAAATGCTCTCTTAGGGTTTCACTCTCTGGAATGGTGGCCGAGGACAAGGCCTTAGCATTCCTTTTATAGTGCACAAGCCTTAAATTAGGGTTTGCATCTGGGCCCGTTACGCCGAACGTAACTCTGGGTACGCACAGCGTACCTAGGCGAGTCCGCGTCCAACTTAAGCGCATGAGTACGCACAGCATACTCTCTAGTACGCCCAACGTACTCATTTGCAACACTTTCTCACTCAAGGGCTAATCTTGACAACTTGACAAAGGAGACGGGTTAAATAGTTGTACCTGCATTTCAGGATGTTACACCAGGTAGCCAACAAATTTTACGTGTGGTTTCTATTTTGTCAAAAGAAATGCTCACTTGACATGGTGTTTGGGATCAATTTATCTGGTCATGACTACTACACTCCACATTTTAACATTAAATTAAAACTATAACTCACACATTTATGATTTTTTTCTTTTTTCTACATGGAAAAAAATGGAACTGGTGCTGATTGAAGATATAAAAATCAAACTTTATGTATGTATGGAGTTTTGTTTCTCTCTCTTTTGAGATTATGTTTAATTACATATTTATGATGGTTTGAGGTATTTTGGATTTTAATTGATATGGTTTTGGTGTTGTTTTGGTTTAGATTTGTAGAGGAGTTGGAAATATGGATCCGGTGGATTTAGAAAAAGCAAAGACACGGGATGAAAGGAAGAATATCAAGTATATTTGAAGTAGACTCAATTTCTTACTTCCTTCAAATAAGTAATGACCATATTAACCTTTTAGAAAAAATATAGATTTATAAGTTCATGTTTCTATAATAAGTTCTAACTTTCTTTAATGTCTTTAGGACTAAATTTGAAGGGGATATTGATGGGTTTGAGGAAAAGCCATGGAAACTTTAAGATATAGATTTATCGTACTTTTCCAACTTTGGTATGAATGAGGAACGCTGGAAGGACAAGTCCTAAAAACATTATTACTTTTATTTGGAAAATTTTGTTTGTATTTTCAAGAAAGAATAAGTTTCGCATAATTGGAACAACCATCAAGAGAAAAAGACGAGCTTTCTACATTACGTATGAATCAAACGAGATAAAAAAGATAATTTTGGATACCAGCAAAAGATCCGCGAGTTTGTCTTATTCGTATAATAGCAACGTACTTATAGTTTTTAACCATAATAAGAACCTACTTTATAGGTATGAATTTGTTTGTATTTTGCTTCTATATTTAAAGAAACATAGGTAGAATACTATTATTGGCAAAGTAACAATAAGACAACCTGACCCATGCAGAGCATGGGTCTCTTCCCTAGTTTATAGCAAATAATGACTAAATGTAACTAAAAACTCAATTATATCGCTTAAAATATATAACTAAATATGACGATATCATTTACTACCTTTCAATGGTCAACAAATTGTTCAACATTTTGCTGCAATCTATCATCTTCATCTAAAAATCATATAAAACCAATGGAACATCCGAATCATGTGAGGTTTAGTTTTCTGGAAATACGAGTGAGTCTTGTTTCTCTCATATATGAACCAATTTACCTTATTCTAACCCCACGTGTGGTGTAAGTGGCATTTTATGTTGACCCAACAAAATGATAAATTTCAATTTGCAACTTGCAAAATTCAAATAAATCAACCAAAAATTGTTAAGAGTGTGTGCTTTATATCTTTGGAAAGGTAAAAGATTGTACTTTAATATATATATATATATATATATATGTATATATATATATATATATATATATATATATATATATATATATAGTAAATTACTGAAATCGTCCTTGTAGTTTGGTCAAAATTGCACGTTTGGTCCCTAACTTTTTCTTTGCATTCGGATCGTCCCTGTGGTTTGATTTTGTTGCGTTTTTCGTCCTTATGGTTTGGTAAATATTGCATGTTTGGTCCCTAACTTTATGTATGTAAGGGACGAAAAATGCAACAAAATCAAACCACAGGGACGAAAAACGCAACAAAATCAAACCATAAGGACGATCCGAGTGCAAAAAAAGTTAGGGACCAAACGTGCAATTTTGACCAAACCAAAGGGTCGATTTCAGTAATTTACTCATATATATATATATATATATATATATATATATATATATATATCAACCTTACTGAAAGAATGATTTAAATGTGATCAATCAATCCATAAACATAATGTTATACCGAAAGTAAAAGTAAAAATAAAATACAATATAAGTATCATAAAGTAATAATTTGGTATGAAACCTAAGTATAAATTATTGGTATCGTATGTGGGTGTTTAGATAGGGAGATTTCACCATAACTCAAGTCAGTAGTAATGCTTAGACGACTTGTTATTCAGGTGAGTTTCGTGCAACGTATGTATGTGCTTATATGTTGTGAAATGTAATGTTTTGTTCCTGTAAAGGGGAAAGGCGGGTAAATTTTATGTCTTGCACTCGTAAATGGACAATATGGGTTAAAGTAATATCTTGCACTCGTAAGGGTCGAGGTGGGTTGAAATAATGTGTTGCGCTTGAAAGGGATAAGGTGAGTTAAAGTAATGGCTTGAATCCACAAAGAGTCAAGGTGGGTATACATGTTATCTGATGATATGAGATCATGTGATTGTACGTGTAGGATCACTAAGCGTTTTCACTTCCCAATCGTTATTAACCTTTTTCAAGACCCTTTAGGGTGGACAGAAGCGTCATGAGTGTAGTCGACATTTAAATTCTCATAGTTTTCAGCTATTCATGACATTGTAAGATGGGTTTTAGACTTCCACATTTATTTTGAAAATCTTTCTTTTTTTATACTATGATATTTTATTTTGGAGATTTTTAATAGAGGGGCATTATTGATGTTTTTATAAATATTGGTTCAAAAAATAAAAACCTAGGGCGTTGCGTCTTTATCCATTTTCATAACCTTTAGGATTAGGAAGTTTCTATTAATAAATATGGTTTGTGGAGAACTTATGCATGTAGCTATATTTCAAATCTTACAAAAATAAAAATTTCATATTGCTACCTTAGTTCGTGGATAACCCTCTCTACCTATGATTAGTATTGAGAGTATAATACTGATTCTTGTATGCATCTTTTCGTGTTATGGGTGTTTAAATAATCTTCTAAGGCGGCTCAACTAATTTAGAGACTTTAATCAAACAAAAAAATTGGGGCCATTTAAGTAAGCAAAGGGTTTTGAAAGTAAGACCTTTTGTTTTATAAACCAATGCTTTTACCACCAAGTCAAGCTTCAACTTGTCTTTATATCCCCAAAAATACGTATATATACATATGTATAACAGAATAAACTTTGAAATTGGGGGCCCTAAGCCCTTGCTTAATTTTTCATAATGTAGAGCCGACAATAAATCTCGATGCAAGTAGACTTGGATAACTTAATGAATTAGAACTCCATTGCAAAATGAAAAGAAGCATCGGAAGATCCTAATGGAAGAGATCCTTAATGTCTAAAAAGATGATACTAAAATTGACGTAGAAAAAACATTTAATGAAAATAAAATTTGAAAATCCGTTTACGGTATGTAGATCGTATAAAACTGAAACAAAAATAATATTAATTAACAAAAATTTCCATACATGCAATCATTCATATCTTTGTAAAAAGCCGATTTTTGTTTGTAACGACCTTCATACATACTAAAAACAATAATATAACACTAGTATGGGGAAATAATTAAATTAGAATGAATAAGCTACAAAACTTATTGAAAGATGTTTTTTTTAATATGCATGGAACTGACGGTTTGCGACAGGAATATACAAATACGTATGCGACAGGAATATACAAATACGGTTTGCGACAGGAATGTACAGATATGTAAAAACGATATGGATACACGAATTGTCAATAAAACACAAAGACACAAAAACGCTTAGGGTAAAAATACAAAAAAATTATTCAACATATTTAATATAAGAGAGTAACATAAAATCAACACTTTCTCTCAGCAACCACATTACCATACTATATATCTATTCACTTTTCACGTGTACAATGAGATTTCAACGATAATGCAGTTGTTAAGATAATTAAGAAGTTCTCGAGAACTCAACGAAGGGCGAGTTTTGATGATGACCTATATTAGCAAAATTATAAAAAAAAATAGAAAAACAATTACTTTTATTGGTTTGTTTTTTTTAAGGACAGCCTAATATCTAATTGAATGAGTTTACATGTTTATGCTTGGAGCATCACCAACATGAGTTATCAGAGATGAGTTATCAGACAAAACAACTCATGAAAAATGAAGAAAATCTATTATAAGAGTTTTACCTTTTTCTTTTAATTCGAATTTTTTTAGTATACTTGTAAATTAACAAGCTCTAACAAAGATCTTTTTCATTTATTGTGTAATACCAATATATTTTGAACCAATTATAACTAGACAACATCTAAAACAAAATAGAAAATCTCTAATATTATAGAATATACAATAAGTGTTCATGAAAAAACTCGATTAGAGGATTATTTTACAAAATAATCAAGATCACTAAATATATTATTTTCAGAGTTTTTATCAAAATAGTGTTATTAAAAAAGTATTTACAAATCTAGTGTAGTTTCAAAAATATTTAACAAACTAGTGTTTTTCTCATTTTCCTTGTATTTTAAAGTTTTTTCTTATTCTATTTATTATATTTAAATATCAGTTTTTTTTAAATTTTAGTTTTTTATTTTTTAAAAAGATCAATATTTTATTTTCTTTATTTCAATGTTTTTCTTATGTTTTTTAATATATCTTTAAAAATATCTTACTGAGCAAAATATCATCAAACATGAAATTTGATGGTTGATGCTTCCTTCGATATGAATCAATTTTGTGATTTTCATTTTTACCTCAACCTAAAGAGTAGAGTTCATGATATAATTTTATCTTTTAGTTTTTTAATCTGATTACTGATTATAATTTTATATTTGTAGTTTCCTAATCTGATTATTGTATGTTTTTTATTAATCTACACAAATTTTCCTCAATTTATTCTTTATTCCCCTCAATAAAATAAATAAGAAGACAGAAAAATACAAAAAAAACACTAGTTTGGTAAATATTTTTGAAACTATACTAGATTGATAAATATATATTTTTTCAATAAAAATATTTTGGTCAAAAACTCTTATTTTCAGAACTTAAACACATACACAAGATATAAAACTGGTCTAAAATGTTCAATATTTGTTGATTTCCATTGTATCGAAAAAATTGATTAAAAAAAACAAAATCAATTTTTGAAATAAAATCTTATTTTTTTTCCAGAGTCAATTTGATTTAGATAACCCAAACCAAAAAGGACATATTTAATTATATATATACTTTTAATCATATACTAATATCATGTTGGCTTATAGTTTGAAACTAAACCAGAATGAATATGAATTCGGTTTAATGTTCGATTAAATCACAAAGAAGTCCAATTACTTTTCTTTTTGGGTTGAAAACTTTCACAAATCTTAAAATTATGAATGTATGATTATTACCAATTTTGTTTAAATTTAAATATTATTGACGTCATTGACCCTGAATTTGTAGTTGCAAAATAAGTCAACAACAAGAAGAAGAGGTATAAATTGGCGATTAGATCCGGAAAAAAACTAAGATCCACCGTCAAATTTAAAGATCCGGCAGTGACGACATCTGAGCCATCCATCGGACTCATATTCCGCCCAGTGCTGTGCATGACATGGCAATTAACTGCTTTTAAAATCCGTGTTTCAAGTCCGAACACTCCTACACACCAAAGTACCTTCACTCTCGAACCTAAAAGTTTCCCCCTTTCTTATCGCTACACAATAAAACTCAATTTCTCTCCAAAAACCTTCAATTCAGCCCTAATTTCTGTAAGTTTTTTCGAAATTTCACTTGTTTCATATGTAACTCTATATGATTTGCTTTAATTTTGTACGCGTGAATTGCATTATTCTCGTTAGGGTTTTATTTTGCTACGCAACAAGGTCAACTTATTTTTTTTGTGCATCTTTTGGTCTAAAATCATTGTGTTTGTGACATGTAAACGTGTGTATGTCTATATAGATGTTGCTACGGCTTGCTAAAAACTGATGCATGTGTAATTTTAGTCCAAGTTCGCATTTTCGTTTGGTTTATGATGTTTAGGGTTTCTGGGACTCGTCCTAGACATCACTCCATGTGAATCGTTATTTTTTTATGTATGTCGTGGGAGTAATTTTTTGTATGTAGAGATTTATGTCTGGTTAAAGCTGGTAAAAATTGCTATAAGGACAAGTGCTTTGCATTTGACATGCTATGATATTGATGCGTGTGGGTGATGTTCTTCATTTATTTAAAGATGCTATCTTTTAGGTTTTTACACAACTTTTTTTGCTTGTTGAGAGCTGTCTTTTTAGGATCTTTAACAGCTATTTAGCTGGTTGATTGTTGACTCATGCCTTATTTTTACTTAATGTTTGTAATTAAATGTTCAGATATGGGGGAGGGAGATTCTGCGACTGAAGTTGCAGAGACAGTGGCGAATGGGACTGTCTCTCAGGATACAGCAGTGAAAGATGTGAGTGAGAAAAAGGAGGAAAATGTAGAAAATGAGAAAAGGGAAGAAAAAGAGGAAAAAGAGGAAAAGGAGGGAGTTGAAAAGATGGATGAAGATGTAAAAGATGATGAGAAAGGTAAAACTAAAGAAGCTGATGCTGACAAGAAAGATACTGAGGTAACCAAAGATGAGAAAAAAGAAGAAGAGGAGGTAAAAGATAACAAGAAAGAAGAGGAAGATAACGATAAGGATAAAGAGAAAGGAAATGAAGAACCCAAGAGTGAGCCCATGGAAGTTGACAAAAAAGAAACTCCAGATGAGAAGCCTGAGAATAAGAACACAGAAGTTGCTGATACAAAAGATGTAGAGGAAAAAAAGGAAGAGATTACAGAAGAGAAGGTATCAAAGACATTTTCAAGAAAGAAAGGTGGTGGAGAAAAGAACAATAGTGAGACAAAGGAATCAGGAGGAGAGAAAAAAGGGAAGGAAAAAAAGAAGGAACCCACACCCACAACTCCTGTTGCTCTTATAAGTGAGCGACCTGTACGTGAAAGGAAATCTGTAGAGAGGTTGGTTGCTGTCATTGACAAAGATACTACCAGGGAATTTCACATTGCAAAGGTTGTCTTTCTAAATTTACAACTTTTAAACTCTTCATGTTGTTGATGTCTTTAATGACTCAAGTAATTCTTGCTATTTTAATTGATCCTTTATTTCTTATTGTTATTATGGCATACAGGGACGTGGTGTCGCACTGAAAGAGATTCCAAATGGTAAAAGTCTTTTAACTTCCTTATTTGAGTTATGATTGAAGATTCTTTTGATCTTTAACTTATATAATACGTGCAAACTACACTTATATCTTAAGGTTAAATACTATTTGGTAGATAAATAAATGCGTAGTAAAGTTTATTTTGACATGATTTAGTTCCTTATTAGGGCTTCAGTTACAACTTACAACCCATGTGGTAGAGAAGGAAGTCATCTTTTATCTTGACCAGCTTTTGCAAACTTTTGGATTATCATACTATGGACAAGTGATAAACATGTATTTGCATTACCGATTGTCCCCAAAATGTAGCATTTCCTTTTTGGGAATGTTTAACTTTTTTCCCCTTGGTAATCATTACATGTAAAGAAACTCCGATTTGTTCAAAGGTTTCTTTCTTTTGTCAGTCATCACGACTACTAACAAAATGTCAAAAACGCCCTTTAATGTTGTATACTCATTATTCACAAGTTCTTATTGATTGTAATAATGTTTCTTTTTATGGCCATGTTCGCCTTTAAAAACATTATGCCAGTAGAGATCAAATGTGTTTCCACATATGCATAGTTTTCATCAGTACATATTATATATAGAATGGAAAATCAATAAATATAAAGGTTATATGGTAGACCTTTGAGGAAGTGCTTCCATTGTGTTGATGTCTAAATTCTTTATCATTTTTTCAGTTGCATACAAATTATCGAAAAGGAAAGCAGGTGATGACACACTCAAAGTGCTCCATACCATATTATTTGGAAGGAGAGGAAAGGTAATTTAACTTCAACTCATGAATGTATACAAATCCATGTAATTTTCTATAAGTGCTATTATCTATTATATCCTCTTCAAAATACTAGTTTTTTCAGGGTTTAGGTTGAAATCCACTACCCACTTATTCATTGTGTCTACATTCAGTTGTTTTTTTTTACGTATAGGGTCCCTAAAATTTATAAATTTGTATCATATACACCATTATGACTGGCTATAGCAGATAGTTGATTATTAATACGTAATATTATTATTAATATATTATATATACTATTTTTTGTATACTTACGAAATTATATAGATTGTATCTTTTCATCTATCAGATCAAAGTAAACGATAATATACCTTTATAGCATTTAATGCTGTTTCCTCTTATTACAGCATTGTGCCTTAATAAAAGACCCTAATTGTAGATGTGAAGTTTCGAGTCTGAATAAGATTTTATTATCAAAATATTTAACTATTATCAATCTGTAGTTTGATACAAGTACAAAGACTGTATATCAGAAGAAAAATTCTCTATAAATGATAAAATCATATATAAATGAAGTATGTAATAAGTTGAAGTTGGTCATCATATGTTGCATTTATAGTCATTTAGTGTGAAGTGTAATTTGATTTTTTAAAATTTTTATTTCTGTTTATTTTCTTTGAAAGTGGATTCTTTGTTTGACTTGCAGGCTATTCAGGTCAAGATGAATATCTTGCGGTTTTCTGGCTTTGTCTGGCAAGAGAGTGATGTAAGATATACATTTCATTAATAAAATATCATATCATCTTAAATAGCATATGATTAAAAGATCATGAAGCATAATAAATAGTAATCAAATATATTTATTATCAATATCATTTCAGGAAAAGCAAAAACTGAAAGTGAAAGAAAAGCTTGACAAGTATAATAAAGAGAAGCTGTTGGAATTTTGCGACCTGTTTGACATGCCAATTGGCAAGACTTCTGCAAAGAAGGTTTGTTTATTTTTTATATCATTCTTTCACATTTTTTTTAAAATTACTTTAATTAAATATTATGTCTGTTCTGCAAACAGGAAGATGTTGTCATAAAGCTGATAGATTTTATGTTGAAGCCTCATGTCACAAACAGTGAGTTGCTTTCAGAGAAAGAACAGGTATGCATTTATTTCAGTTGAAGTTTTTACCTTTTTAATATTTTTTTTACTGTTACAACTTATCTCATGTAATTCAGTCAAGCAAGGGTAAAAAGCGACCAACAAGCAGCAAGAAAAGTGCATCACCTTCAAAAAGTTCATCTAAGGTATATATCATATTTATAGAATTATAGGGTTTCTTCTTGTTAATTTATGTCTTAATTTATCAAACCTTATAAATATATTGTTGTTTATGCAGAAGCAGAAAACTAAAAGTACTTCTGAAGATGATGAGAAGAAGAATTCAGACACAGATGAATCTGAAGAGGATGAAGATAATGAAGAACATGAAAACACAAACGGTGATCCAGACAAGTCTGAAGATGAGAAATCTGAAGATAATACTGCAAGTGAAGAAGAAGAAGAAGAAGAAGAAGAAGAAGTGTCTGAACCAGATTCTGAAGAGGAAAACAAGAAACGCAAACGAAGTTCAAAGAAATCATCTTCTTCAAAAAAAGAAGCTAAATCTTCTTCAAAAAAGACTACCCCAACTCAAAATAAGACCCCAGCTAAATCATCTACAAGTGCTTCAAAAGCCAAGGAAAAAGAACAAACTGATTCAGGTCCCAAGACTTTCTCAAGGAAGAAGAAGAAAGATGTAGTTGAAGAGAAGGCTGTTGCCCCGAAGAAAGCTGCCACTAAAGAGAAAACTGGTAAAAACTTTTTTTTTAATCTTTTCTATTATTACCATAGTTTTAAAAAAATAAATTCTGATTTTTTTTAATGTTTGTGTCTACCTATTTAGCAAAAGTGAAAAAGACTACGAAAGAGAAGGAGAAACCTAAAGCTGAAAAGAAGATAACAGATGACGAACTCAGAACTGCAATATGCGAGATCCTTAAAGAAGTCGACTTCAATACAGTGAGTGTCTTTCACCAATAAATAATTTATAATTTTGTCACATAAATAATGATTTCTTTTTATTTTTATTTTTACAGGCAACATTCACTGATATTCTCAAGCAGCTTGGTAAGCATATTCCATTTATCTTGTTGATTCCATTCCATGATACCAAACAGATGCTAATAACTTTTATTATTTTTGGGGGGTAATCAGCAAAGCGATTCAGTACAGATTTGACATCAAGAAAGGCGTCGATAAAGTTTATGATTCAGGAGGAGCTGACAAAGCTAGCTGATGAAGCAGATGAAGAGGATAAAGAGGAGCCTGAAAAGACTACTACTGGAAAACAAGAATCTGTGGAAAAAGGTGTCAAGGCCTAATCTGAATGCTTTTGCTAAGGAGGCAAAACTAAAAACATGTAAGTTAGGTGGTGGGCAGTGAAGTTTCTGGAAACACTGTAGAGAGAGAGACAGGTAGAAGAGTAGGTGATGGATGGATTGGATGGATGATAGGAGAGTATAAATTAATTATAGGGTAAATTTGTCTGTTGTTTTTTCATGGATCATAGATCTTGATAATTTGGCTTTTGCCCATTCATGGTTTGCTTGATATATTCAGACTCATGTTTGCTGACGGTTTGTGTTTTTCTCAACATTTGTTTTCTATGCAGGGATTTTTATTATCATGATCAGTGGACAAAATTTTGTTCACCAAAATTTATCTTGCTATACAAAGATGATCATATTACACTAGTTTTAATACCAAAAATATCCGATATATATCAACCCGAGATTTTGATATTCAAGAAATCCTCGGATGATCCCAATGCTTCAACCTTAAAATCCTGAGATATCCGACTTGATTTCACATCCGTTTCATTTTGGTAGCTAACTTCATAATCTCCATGAATCAACGAAGTCTCATAGAAACCTGATCCATCTGTCATCCCCATAACAACTACACCAAAAAATTCATTAATAATGTTGTCCACCACATCACCTGTAGCCAAGTTCCTGAAATCATTATCCGTTAAACACATTCTGTAACATCCTTCCGGACTCCATGCAGACCACAAAACTATCCCATTCACTGCTGGATGTGCATGAGCTTCTCTCAACACTTGTTCCAATAACTCCCCCTGAAATTAATCAACAAGTATTTCAATTTATGTTTTTAAAGTTTTAAAGAACATAAATGTATGTATATATATATATATATATATATATATATATATATATATATATATATATATATATATATATATATATATATATATATATATATATATATATATATATATAATACCTGATTAGGGCCAGGCTGGACATCCAGTTCAGTGATCCAAATGGGAAGTCTCGAACTTGCAAGTTTATCGATGGCGGATCTCATGTAAGGTATGTCCACATTTGTGAAATGACCTTCTAACCCGATTGATAATGGCCCATGGTAACCCCCACTCCGAATCTCTTCAATTTTTTTGAGATAACTATCAGGCGATGACAACTCATCACCCGGTTCTTCAATCGTATTATATTCATTCAAGAACAAATCAGCATTTCCATCAAGAACATTAGCCATCGAGTAAAATTTCGAAGAAGAACCCATCTCTCCTAACTTCCTCTCAAGAAAATCAAAATGCATGTTTTCATTCACAACATCCCATGCAATTACTTGACCCGAGTATCGACCCATGACTGAGTTTATCCTCTTGGTGGTTGCATCCTCTAGCTGTTGTGATTCAAGATTTGGAACCCAACTCGGTTGATACTTGGGGTCATCCCAAAACACGTTGTGGCCTCTCACTGAAATTCCATTTGATTTTGTGAACTCAAGTAATGCATCGGATGATGAGTAGTCTTCTTGGTTTTGGACACGTTCGTTGGTGTACCATTTCATTTCGTTTTCAAATGTTGTGTATTTGAATCTTGAAGTGAACCAGTTTTTATAAGCTTCGTTGGTTAGGATGTTGGTGTTAATGGCACATCCGAATGGGAAGTTTGATAACTTTTGTGAAATGGTTATTTTTTGATTTACTAAGGGTTTGCCTTCGCTATCGACTGCATGGATTTTCACCTTACTCTTCCTCTCCTACCAAAAAATTATATAAGAAAAAAATGCAAAATTGTTTAGTTCCATTAATCTTTTTTCCAAAAATTTAGGCAAAATTTTAAGGATTTTTCACTTTAACCATCAATTTACAAAATTTTCTATTTCCATTAATCCTTTTCCAAAGATTTAGGGAAAAATTAAAGGATTTTTCACTTTAACCATCAATTTCACCTTATGCACACAGAAAAATCTAAATAGGTTGAAAAATCGCTAAATGGGCTATACAATTAGATAAGTGGGCTACCGAATAGACCATGAGTGGTTTCTAACTTTCTACATATAAGCTGAATTTTTCTCTTTTTTATTTTTTATTTATACACCATTTTTTTTTGAAAAACTTCTCAAAACTTTAAAATAATTGCATTATTATACCATTTAAAACTTTTGCTATGAAATGGTTAGATTTCTACCACAAAAAAAAAATAAAAATTCGCAGGTTATATAACAGCAATTTATTTTTTTTCATTTTTGTTTTTTTGCCATTTTAGTACGTCAAAACTATAATATATATTTTTTTTTACCGTGAATGGTTTTGGTTTTTGAAGTTTCTTTCACAATTTTTTTTTTTTTTTTTTTTTTTCTTAGATCAAGCCAACAATTATCTTTCTATGAAAATCGGTGGTTATTTTCGAAAAACCGTAAATATTTTCTTAAATCTCGATAAGCTTTGATGGGTTATATATTTTCCAAAAACATTTTTTCTTAGATGTTGATAAAAGGTTAATGGGTTGTTTAGTTGTTTTTGTCTATTTCTCTAAATTAAATCAAATGTATATATGAAAAAGATGATACGTTTGTTTCTCACCTTCTCAATACTCTGATACCGGTGAGCTTTCCACTCTTCTTGTGTAAAGGGTTGTAAAGAAACACTATCAACCCATATATCAATCGATGTATTTTTGCTCTGTGAAGATTACAAACATATAGTACTAACTAAGTGTCACCAATAAAAATCAACATAACTTATTTACAAATACATCATACCTGAAAATACAGCTGAGTCGAGCCAGATTGGTTGACTGTGATGCCACCTTTAAGCATGGACCAACACCCAGATTTAGCCATGGTCAAACCAACATCATAGAAGCCTGTTGGTGTTCTAAATGTTGCAACCACTGTAGCATCATCTCCATGGCTTATTTGCACCCATGCTGCATATTTCAAATTTGATCAGATTCAACAACACATGCAAACCATTTACATTTCTTGTAGAAATCGAACATCCTACCAGAAAACGTGTAGAGCTTTTCATGATCCATGAAAAATTCTTGAGAAGCACTGTCGAATGATTGATTCCTTTGATGAGCAACGATGAATTCGTTTCCAGTTTCTGATCTTTGTACTTGTAGTTTTGCATTTCCGAAAGAAGCCCAACCCTTTAAGCCTTCTTTAAATTCGGGATTCACGACTATACCACCATTGTATTGAGGGTTCTTAGGGTTCTCTAAGCACTGTAAAAAGATCAAGAATTACATTGTTGTTGTTTTTGGTTTCTAGTATAAGATAAAGATTTTGTTGTAAGTTTTAATTTACCTCATTGGTAAAACTATAATCATATGGTATTGCATTTGCTACGAATCCTGCGCAACAAACCCATTTAATTAAGAACATATACGAGAATAATAACCTATATAATAATTGAATATTTATGTTCTATATATATATAACAATATTAAGAAAGCTAAAAAATAGAATAAAATGTTATTAACAGTTAATTTAACTATTAATAGAGATAAATAAATAAAAAACATTATTTACATTAATCAACTATGCATGCAAGAAAACATGAGTTCCTTACCAGAAATGTAGAAATAGCAGAACAATGTTAGAATCGAATAGCACCGTGTTTTCATCTTCATTGTAACAAGTCTTGAAATTCTGTGCAACCCTGAAATAACACACAATGATGTATTGCAGCAAAAAAGAACGCATTAAAAGGTTAAAGAAGTTTCGCTTACGTATTAATTAGTTAAATTCAACGTGGAAGGAACTATATTACAACTTTAAAAGAGTCATGATTATGCCTTTATATAATGTAGACATTTAGACAATCAATATAGAAGTTGATATACATGTGTTATATGGGAAAGATTTATTAAATATATTACATTGCTTAAAGCCTTAAAATTATCCCATAAAATCGTGATTATATATATATATATATATATATATATATATATATATATATATATATATATATATATATATATATATATATATATATATATATATATATATATATATATATATATATATATGGAAAAGTGAATATACCCTTAAAGGTATATAAGATTAGGAACCCAATATTTAAAACTACGTAGTTTTAATCAGTGGTTTATTTTCTGAAAAAAAAATTACCTAAAACAAAATTATTATGTTTCCTTATTCACATTGAGTGGCAACATGGAACGCAATGTATCCTTGATTTTCGAATGATTCATGGAAATCAAAATTCAATATAAATCGGCACAATTTATGAATAACGTCAACCGATCGTCTTCTGCAACAAATTTATTTTTTGTGATGCTATTCATCGGTCGAAACACATACACAAAATTGATTGAACTGGAGTTTTTGTTTATTTTATGCTCGTATTATTAATTTAATGAATCCAAAACACAAACAGAAAACTTGAATCCTAATGGGTGTGGATGTAGTCATTTAATCACTTTTTCAAGATTGCATTTGGATTTTCGTTGTTTATGCGAATATTACTAATTCCATCAATCCAACACATATACATTAGCATGAAACCTTCAACGTAGCTATAGAAAAAAAATATATGAACATGAATTAGAAGCCATAGTAATTGACAGTGGATTGAATAACATCGTTAGGTTTGGATGAAGGTATAAGAGAAAACGAACCGATACACTTTACATATTGTTTTTGGGATATTGTTTTGGTTAAAAATTAAACCACAAATTAAAACTACGTAGTTTTAAGTATTAGGTTCTTAATCTTATATACCTTTAAGGGTATATTCACTTTTCCCATATATATATATATATATATATATATATATATATATATATATATATATATATATATATATATATATATATATATATATATATATATATATATATATATATTTGGAATCGGTTTATATTTCACTTCTTGGTAAGTAAGTTGTCATACAAGAAGTTATATAAGTTTTTTTTTACATATTTAACCAAATTTATCAAATTTGCCAAATTTGTTTGTGATGCATGTATTGTTAAACAAATCGCGGTTATATAAATGGAATAGATATATGTTTTACTTTTTGGTAATTAAATAATTTGCCATACAACATATATTAAATTTCTACAAATATTAAACAATTTGCTGTATTTGTTAGTGACGTGTGTATCCTTACTAGCTGAGTTAAATGGTATTTATTTTATAAAGTATAAATACAACAGTTATATATGTTTTGCTATTACACTAAAAAACTAAAGAGATTAGTTGCAATGTCAAAAGAGATTGTTTGTATCATGTGATCATGCAAATTCAGGATTGAAACTCATACGCATCTTATTTAAATAAGTTTGAATAAATAATGGTATCTAGATATTCTGATTATCAGGTTTGTTTGTTAATAATACGTGAACTAAAAAAATTTAACGTCACAAACTTATAATCATCAATTTTAATATTAATATATATCAAAGTAACCAAATTATAAATACTAACCATCACATACAAACAATAAAAATGAAAAAGACATGTTAAATTAATAAAAGTTAAATAATTTATAATATTCTAATAATCGAGCCACTTGAACTTTTACACATTGATCTTTGTGGCATGTCTGCCATCGAAAGTATTGGTGGTAATAAGTATATTCTGGTTATTGTTGATGACTTTTCTCGATTTACCTAGGTTTACTTTCTTAAACAGAAATCATATGCTACTTTGAAGCCGAAGGATTTTATCAAGCAGATCGAGCTTCAATTGCGAAAGCCTGTTCGGAAAGTTTGCAGTGATAACGATTCTGAATTCAAAACCAAGTGTTTGAAGAATTCTTAACTTACAAAGGAGTTTCACACAACTTCTCTGCTCCTTACACCCCTCAGCAGAACGAAGTCGTTAAAAGACGAAACCGCTCTCTTTGCAAAGCTACAAGGACTATGTTATCATTTGCGAATCTACCATTCTACTTCTGGGCCGATGCTATCAGAACTGCTTGTTTCAATCAGAATCACTCTTTGATTAATATAAGATTCTTAATCACATCTTATGAGATTCTGAATAAAAGAAAACATAACGTTAAGTTCTTTAATGTCTTTGGTTCCAGGTGTTTTATTTTCAATTCTAAAGAGAAAAGGAACATATTTGATGTGAAAGTAGACGAAAAAATCTTCTTAGGGAACTCTCTTACTTCGAAGGCATATAGGGTTCTGAATAAAAAATCCAAAATGATTGACCTTTGACGATAATTATTTGAAGAAGTATCAGAAGGCTGATTGTCCATCCAAAGATATCTTTCCATCAACTCCGTCTCAGACGATTCCTATGATGAATTTATACGAGGAATTCATGAATCTGTCTGATGAGCCTAAAAAAGCCTTCTCCTCTGAATCAAAGGCTAAGGATAACCATGAGGACGAATTAAAGAAAATCATTGATGACGCTGCAAAATATCTCGGAAATGAGCCACTAACTCCGAAGGCTCCTGAAGTTAACACTGACATTCCAATGGCTTCTGACATTCCACCTCATCCACAACCTACTAATGCTTCATTCCAGGGGTAGTGTTCCACTTCGACCTCCACAAACGATACACCTGTTCAGGGGGAAATTTTCGAACAAGAAGCTAACACTAATATTCCACTCCAGGGGAATCATTCTACTCCGATTATAGAATCCCATACCGACTTCTAGGGGGAGAATCTGACTCTGAATGATAATTCTGATGTTCAATCAGAATTTAAGGATGTTGTTCTGGAAATCAATCCCGCCTATGATCCAAACTATCCACCTATGACAAAATGGACCAAAGATCATCTAAAAAAGCAAGTTATTGGAGACTCATCTTCAGGCGTTCTAACTAGAGCTCAACAAAAGGAAAAACAAACTGCACTATTCTCCAAAATAGAATTTTGCATGTTTAATTCATTTATTTCTAAGATAGAGCCTAAAACTGTGAAGGTTGCTCTTGATCATTCAGATTGGGTGCAAGCTATAAAGGAAGAACTGAATGATTTGAGCACAACAAAGTTTAGCACTTGATTCCAACTCCAAAGGATGCATCTGTGGTAGGATTAAAATGGATATTTCAGAATAAGCTTGACAAGGAAGACAATGTTTTTCGAAACAAATCACGGTTGGTTGTGAAAGGGTATTGCCAAGAGGAAGGTATAGACTATGAAGAAACATTCGCACCGGTTGCAAGGCTGGAATCTGTTCGGATTTTCCTTGCCTATGTAGCACACAAGAATTTCGAAGTCTATCAAATGGACGTAAAATGTGCGTTTCTGAATGGTGAATTGGAGGAAACAATCTATGTGGAATAGCCATCCGACTTCGTGAATGAGAAGTATCCAAATCATTACTACATTTTGGATAAGGTTGTGTATGGTTTAAAACAAGCACCACGTGCATGGTATGAAACCCTCACTCGTTTTTTAAAGCAATCTTAGTTTAAACAAGGTGCGTACGACCCAACCTTCTTTCACAAGAAAGATGGTGACCATTTAATGATTGTCCAAATTTATGTTGATGATATCATTTTCGGATCTACTAATCCTAGATTAACAGCTGAATTCCGAAAACTGATGGAAACTAAATTTGAGATGAGCTCAATGGGTCCTATTAACTTTTCCTTGGTTTGAACATTAGACAGAGTTCTGAGGGTATTTTCATCAACCAAGAAGCCTAAATGAAGACTTTGCTTGCGAAATTTGGCATGGTGGTTGATTCGAAGGTCAAGGTTCCAATGACGTTCGGAACGAAGCTCACTCCATCCTTGCAACTTATATAACTCTTTATCGACAAATGATTGGTTCTTTAATGTACCTAACAGCTAGTCATCAAAATATTATGTTTTCTGTTTGCTATTGTACCAGGTTTCAGGCAAATCCACGTGAACCCCATATGAATGCTGTGAAGAATCTCTTCCAATACCCAAAAAGAACAACCTCTCTCGGAATCTGGTACCCTTCCAACTCTGAATTCTTTGTGCAAACATTATACGATGCTGATCTTGGTGGATGTGGTATCGATCGTAAAAGCACTTCTGGGGGATGTCAGTTTCTCTATGGCGAACTTGTAAGTTGGAAATCAAAGAAGCAAATGTGTGTATCCCTATCTAATGCAGAAGCTGAATACATCGCAACTGCATCATGCACTTCTCAAATCATTTGGATTCAGAATCAGCTAAGGGACTATGGAATAAACATGAATAGGGTTCCTCTCTACTATGATTCCGAAAGTGCAATTCAAATTTGTCATAATCCAATGCAACACTAAAAAACAAAACATATTGCACTGCAATATCATTTTATTAAGGATCACGTTGAGGATGGAAACGATCAAGTACACTTTGTAAGATCCTCTGATCAACTGACTGACATATTCACGAACGCCTTACCAGAACCTAGGTTTAATCTCATCTTACAGGGCTTAGGAATGATCAAAACATATTCAGTTCCGAAATCCCTCTTGTAATCGGAAACTACTTTTCACATTTCGATTGGTTCTGAGATTCGGAATCTACTGTAAATCAGGGTTTCAGGCTGACTTGTATCCTTTGTACACTAAATGTTTTCTGATTGATTCTGAGATTCAGAATGGTTCAGAAGACACTATTCATTTGTGTTTCTGAATTTTAATTTCTGTTTTTATTTCTTAAGACACTGTTCATTTGTGTTTTTGAATTTTAATTTCTGATTCTTTTTCAGAAAATCCCAAAAACACAAAAATACTTTCTTACTTTCAGTTTTCCATTTGTTTTAAGAAAATCCAAAAGTACAAAAATATTTTCTTTATTATTCCTATTTTATCTTTTTTCAGAAAATCAAAAATACAAAAATATTTGCTTTATTATTTATGTTTTATCTTTTTTCAGAAAATCACAAACTACAAACATATCCTTTTTTGTTGTGTGTGTTATTTAAGAATACGTTCTTGTCTTAGGTACACTTTTGTAATCTCAATTCAGAATGATGGGGCAGGTATAAAATTCTGAATCTATGTACTAGCTCAGTGTCCCTAGAAGCATGCTGCTGCATGTTGACCCAAGCCTCTGAGACTCTATGTTGAAGCCTTAATGAAACTTTCATTCCGATCGTTTCTTCCCGATCAGGCTAATCACTCACATAAGTCATTGAGCCACCTTACTCTTTTCACATTGAGTTAAGAGTTGACTACTTTGTCATTGTTTTATAACATAGGTACACCTTCTTCGGAACCACCTTACAATTTCTCCATCACATTCACTTTCACAGTTGTAACCCTTAAGACTCTCAAAAATTGCCACTGAGGTTTATGATTACACAACATACAGGTTGGTGATCTTCAAATCATTATCACCACGATTTAAGTAAAACCCAAAATCCGAATCCCATTTCTGAATTGACGGTGAACAATCAAAATGTTCTAGAATTTTTCACCCATTGACTGACGATTAAAACCACCTTGGTTTGTACCTTTTGCAGTTTGAAATCTCATTTTTTTAGTGATCTTTATGAAGAGTTCTCGACCCAAGACTTTTCTTCCCAAAAGATCGAGTTTTTATTTTTTCTTGAGATTTCTATGATAACCAGTCACTTAAATAAATCCAAAGCATACTTGTTTTTATGACTACACCGGTCAAAGAAGTGCTTCTTCCAGACTTTCGGACTTATGTTGAGTTTCAAAATTTGGTTGAAGCTATAGCCACCTTTGGAGCCTACTCAAAAGACACCTTTCATTATTTCTTAACAAATAGATGATTGTAATTCAACGGGAAACCACACAAGCACTTCCAAGTCTCTCTTGACTCCGAAGGAAGAGATCGTTGCTCGGGATCCAACTGCTTTTGTGTCAATTTTTAATTGACATCACAAAATCCCACATATTTAAATTGCTTTATTTCTTTTTCTTTGGCACACTCTTGCACAAAAATCTTTATGATTTTTCTAAGTGTTGTTCTGATTCCGATTGGTTATTGATTATTCCGAGAAGGGTTATTGTGATCAGTGATTGATCCCGAAAGAGCATAATTGAAACAACGGTTTATTGGGGATAAGATTTCAATCAAGCGCGTAAAAATTTCAAATCTCTGACATCACGCCTGTCAGTTACCATGTTCACTGACACATAACAGTTGTCACACTATCCTATGCTACTTTTACGAGATATGGGAACGTCAAACGGCATGACTTTCTCTCTCCACTTATCACAGATGTATAAAAAGGGTTTTGACGCTTGCTTTTATCTTATGCTCACAAAACCCCCCAAGAAAAACCCTTTTCTCTCTTTCCACTATTCATCGTCTTCTTCAATTGCTCCCATGGCTGGTTCATCTAAGACTGCATCGTTTGCGGACCAATCGACCTCTGTGATCATGCTGAATGTGAAACATGGTCAGAATTTGATCCTCGATCTCACTGCCTCACGCTATAATGAAGCCCTATGACCGATGATTGAGTGTTTGCGTTTCTCGCCACTGGATCAAGCCTTGACCATGGATGAATCCATTCCTCTTATCCATATTTCAAAGGCATTCTCCACTGCATTTTATGTTCTTGCTAATGACATGATTAATTTTGAGGCCGATTCTCGAAAAACCTCCATTACCAAGGCTCGGTTATGAAAAATGCTAGGGTTTGGTACGCCTGAGGGCCTGGTTGATCCTGATTCGATTTCTTCGGTTGATCTCATTCACATGTTTTACCAAATGAGCTATAATGGTGATCTTAAACTCCTATCCAAGTTCAAGAAGTATAACCTTCCTCCTGTGTGGAATGGTCTTTTCACCTTGTGATGAGATTTGGAATCGAGTTTGAATGTAATTCGAGTATGAATTGAGTAAATGATTTCAAAAGAAGAACAGAGAAGTAAATAGAATATTTGATCAGCTCGTATTATGCTTTTCAGTTTACAGAATACAATGACTAAACTGTAAATCTCTGTTCTAGACTATTTTGATCACTATTACAGACCCCTATTTATAGGAGAACAAAAGCATAACAATACTAAGGACTAAGAGTTAAGACTTGACTTTATAATGCCTTAGTAAAATAACAATACATCCGAAGACCTATATATACGAAGACAACAGATACTTCGTAACAATCAAACTGACCCTTCGACTATTACAACATTCTAGCCCTTACAATCTCCCCCTTTGGAATCAAGGTCGAAGTCTTCAAGACGTCAGTGATTGAACAACATACATCAGCACTCTTCGGATTTCCATATACCATGAGATAACTTTCTTTATCTCTTTCGTGTCTCCTTCATTGTTTTTCTTGCAGTGGTTCATACGAACAATTAAATTCGTATATTGAGAATTTGAGTATCTCTCCACTTCACAAGTTTGAAATAAAAATCTTTTAGCTCTTCCAACTTTATCTTTTCCTGCAAAAACAATCCCCAGTGGCTTTAAACAAATTTCACCATCTTCGTACTTGTTCAGCTCAGTCTGTTTCTTCGTTGGTGCCATTGGTGCAGTTATGTCGAAGCCTTTGACAGTAGCAAGTTCGACATCTGTTTGAGCCAAACACTCAAAGTAATTCTCCAAAAATATTTTGATGTGCTTGCACCCAAGATTAAAAACATCTGGCTCAGTGTCTTGAAGAAAAGAAAATGATTTGTCTTTGAGCATCAAGGCGATATTGATTAGATCATACTTATTCATCAAAGGAAATTCTGGCACTGTAAATTCTTGTATCTTTCCACTTGCTCTTGCCACAGTATACTTGAGATTTTCAAACTTCCCTTCGAATACGACATCCCTTTTTATGGATATCACCTTTTTAATCTTCTCTAAAAACCACACTTCTTCCTGAGCTTTAGCCAACACTGCATGAAATCTTATTTTCATCTTCTTTCCCTCTTCGGTTTCCAATGATTTCATTTCAGCTTTGAATTGAGGCATAACAAACATCATTTCATTGACAGGAAAATCAAGTTGACCAAAATCTGTGTTTGTAACCACATAGCTCTTTTTAGGGACCTTCTCAAAAGAATACATGTGATCAAACATCACCCTGGATTCTATGGTTTAGTAGTTGTAAACTTTCGAAGGATCACCCTTGTCAACTTTCGAATTATCCAAAGCTCTTTGTCTCATTATACTTTGAACATGTCTCATTCTTTCAACCTCAGCTGCCACCTCAGCTTTCTTCTCTTTATTTGACTTCTCAATTATAATTCCTTTTCCCTTGTCTTTAATGTTTGACGAAGCCATATTCTTTGAAGAAGAGACATCAATTTGTTTCTCAATTACAATACCTTTTGATATAGGTTTTGAAATTGGAACTGTCGTAATCACAGTCGAAATGACTGGATCAGCTGAAACAACAGTTGGCTTTACTACCACCTTCGTAGGGTATACTTTTCCGACTACCTTCACATCTTCGGTTGTCTTTATTTGTTCCCCAGCCTTTGTATGATCAATCTTTTCTCCCCCTTGCACCCTTGTGAAAGCAGGTGGGGCATCCGATACGTTTGGTAAAAGGCTTGAAATGCGAAGTAGTGGAGCCAAATTCTTGTGTAAGATGGCTTCGAATTGAGAAAAATTTTGAGACAGAAATTCTTGAGAAATAATCGAAGAGACATTCTTCGAAGACAAGTCTTGTAATTCTTTTAGCAACCTGACCAATTCTCCAAAACTTTGTTCTTCTTTGGCAGAAATAGTTGTCAGTTGTGGATTTATCTGCTCAAACATTTTGACACATTTGACAACAACATCACAAATAATGTCAATTTTCTGATTTGCTAAAGCGTAATCCTGCTGAGCAATCTGAACTTCCTTCTGCATGTCTTCGCGAAGTTCTCTGATCTGTAAGTTGACATCCTCTCGTACTTTCTTGACTTCCTGTACGAAGAGCACATGACGCTCCTTCGTAACCATTTTGAGATCTTCCAACTCTCGTACAAAATCAGATCTCTGAGAATTAATACGATTCTCATTCGAAACATCATGCTGATCAACTTTTTCAAGAACACGACTCTCTGAATCCCGAATGAGCCCAGATGCCTTCGAAATCACACGGCCTTCCATCATCTTGATTAAGGAATCAACTTCCAAACTTGTAACCCCACCACTACCCACATCAGCTTGTGATTGCAAGATTGAATTCAATTTTGAATTCAAGATCTTGAAGTGCTTCATTGTCATCAACATGTGGTCTGGAAAATCTTCTTCGGTATGCTCAAAATGAAGAGCTTTGAATGTACCTCCAAAGCCTTCAGTATCGGTTTCATCATTAGCAGCCATAGTTTCATCAATTGGGGATGATAGGTTCGGTGGATCAGTTGATTGAGTTGAAAATATGGTAGTGAATGGTTGATCCATGATAGATTGATAAGTAGGAGAATCAGTAGTCGATGTAACCTGAGGTAATGAAACAACAGGACTTTGTTCAGTAGGCTTCGAAAGACCAACAGACACACTGGTCTTTGCTTCTTCATGAATTCGAATCTCCGGTGTTTCAGGAACTTGCTCTACATCTTCTATTCTTTGATTCTTCTTTAGAAACTTTGCAAGATCTTCAGCCCTTCGCTTTTTGGATGATGGAGACACCGGAGCTGGAATTTCCCTAACAGTTACACCCTGATGTGTAACTTGTGTTTTCTTAACAAGCTGAGATGAAGACTTTCGCTTTATTTTTACTCGACGAAAAACGCCTGTCTTCGATGAAATAGTTTCTTTCGAAGGGGATGCTTCAATAACGGGTGTATCAGCAACTGTTGTTAAAATGAGAGAAACATCTTCACTTGTAGCAGATTTAGTTATTGGAGATTTCTGCTTCTTCTCATCCTTCACCACTTTTTCCGAAGACCCAACATCTGTCTTCTTCGATTTCTTGGATTTCCTCTTCTCTTCTTCATACAACATTCCTGTCACAACTGTTGTGTCAATTGATTGCAAATATGACACCAAAACTTCATTTGTTGGATCCACCTTCTTGAGCATCACATCCGGAATACGAGCTATGGATGTAAAAACCTCAGGATCACCAGCAACTTCCTTCGGACTGCCATACATGTGAAACACTGCTTTTTCTTCAAAATCGGGAACTTCGATCTTCTCCTTGTTGTAAACATATTGAATAATCAAACTCCAATATCGAGCACATGAGATTCCCTGCTTGGCACTTGTCTTGGAAATACTTGTTAAAAACTCTGTCCACAACTGTTCAGAGTAATCAACATTCAGATCATAATAAATCCCTGCCACCATTGCATAAACTTCCATTCGTCCTTTGTCGAGACCTACGGTTCTTCTAGTAAGATATCGAAGAAAAATGCCGAACAAGAAATTCCATACCGTAGGTAATCCAGACTTCTTAAAGTCACTGATACGCGTCAATGGAGGTTGATGTCCCATTTCGTTGAACATGAACACTACTTGGGAAGATGAAATTTCATCATACGTACCAGTATTCGGAATCCCCAAAATTTTGCAAAATAACCGCTTAGATACCCTAATACGAGTATCATTCACCATTGTAAATTCCACGCAACCAGTCTCCTTGTTGTACGATGCAGTGGAAGCAGCCTTTGATAACCACGACATAGGAACAACAAAGAAATCAAACATAGCTTTGGACATAATCGAATTCTGTAAAGCAACCACCAACATTTTGAGTTCATCTGGATATTTGGATAAATCCGACTCCACTTGGTAATTTGAACCTTGGATCTTCAAGATTGGAACACTAATGACTTCTTCAGTTGTTGGTGATGATGTAACACTGTCTTGTTTGTGAGTCGCCATTGATGAGTATGATCAAGATGATTGAAGAAGATAACTGTTTGAGAGATGAATTGTAAAGAGAACTTGTATGACTGAGAATGTTTGATCGCGTAAAGTGTTATTGACTTCTGAGTTCCCTTTTTATATGTAACCCTAGAATTTTGAATTTGAAGCGGGATGCATTAAATGCTTGCTGACATGGCGCCTTGAAAGACGGGCCGTACTCATCAAAAAGTAACAATCGTAACTGTCAGCACGCCTAAAACTCGTATCGTATACCATACGTCACCAAGAGACAAGATTGTTTGATATTCCCCAAAAGAAGTGTAAACGTCGGATTCCTTCGAATAGAGGTAAGGCTCTTTCGCTTTTGGGTTGAAAAAACGAAGTCATATGCCAGAGATTTGAAATCATCAGATTGAGTTGGTAACACTCAAACCTCAAGGATTTCGTGTGTGCTGTGTTCCAAAAAAAATTAGAGAAGAAACAAATAATTTTTTTTTTGGAAACCTGTGATGTCAAAAATTTAATTTGACACAAAACAATTGAATCCTGGGCAAAGATTTCTTCGAAAATTATCAAGAGAGATAATTAACAGCTTGCTTAGTTTCCCGTGAATTACAATCGATAACTTGTAGAGAAGTTTCGAAGGGTTTCTTTTATAAGGCAAAAGGGTGGCTTCGAAAATTTCGTTACATATCAACCTTAACATAAGATGATAAATTGTAACCGAAATTATTTGTGTGACCAATGTAGTCAGTGACAAATTTGTTTTGAATGATATTCAAAGTAACTAGGATTTTCGAAATATACTCACACAGAAATCATATTCATACAAAAAAAAATTTATGCTGGATCTTGTTGGGAACAAACATCGTAGGTTTCGAATGTTTGATTAAGATCACTAAAAAAAAATGAATATGATTTTGAGTATAGAAGGTACTGAAACAAATGTTTCGTAAGTTCTGGAACATAGTTCCCCGTCAATTCCTTAAGGTTTATGATATTTGGGTTTCACCTCCATCACGGACTCATGATGTTAGATCATAAACACAGACTTGTGATTTGTCTAGGTTTTGATTGGTTTGATCAAATACCTCAAGGACAAATCTCTTCAAAAATTTGGATTAAAAGAATTGTTTGGTATAAAAAGATTGGATAAGAATCGAAATGTACCTCTGTTATAATGGACAAAACAGAAAACTCTTAACTCATTTGAGAAGAGTAAGGTAGCTCTGTTGACTTATGCGAATACAAGCCTTGTTGGGAAGAAATTTTCATGAGATAATTTCATCAAGGATTTCATTTCCCACACATAGAGTCATATGAGGCTTGAGGCAACATGCAGCAGCATGCTTCTAGGGACGTCCTAACTAGTACACAATTTATCGAAATCATACCTTCCCATAGAAGACACAAATATGAGCTCTTCGCATTTTTCTCTTGACTAAACTCCCAATACACAATGTTTTAAAAACCAAAGAGAACAAAAATATTTTTGTGATTTTTTTTAATTTTTCAAAAAAAAAATAACAAAACAAAACAAAATAAAATCTTTTTGAATTTTTAATTTTTCAAAAAAAATAACAGAACACAATAAAATCTTTTTGGATTTTTAATTTTTCAAAAAAAATTAATCAAAAGAAAATATTTTTGATTTTTCAGGTTTTTCGAAAGCGAAGAAAATAATAATAAAAAAAAAACGAGAATTCTAACCTTAGTTGAGATATGTATTATCTTCTAAACATACGAACACGAAGCATCGGAACCGTTGACTTGGAACAGTAGTCTCTGAATATGAACTGCAACATTGAATAAATCATACGAATGCGAACCATTCGAAGCGTTGACCATGAACAGTAACTTCTTAACACTTAATCACCCTGTCCGTCAGTTCACCAAATCATTCAGACCCATCACTCTTCGCTTTTATCACATGTAAGTGAATTTCCATCAATCATACCCAATCCTTCTAAGATACGAAGAAATGATTTTTCATCCAATGCCTTTGTAAAAATATCTGCCAATTGTTCCATTGTTTTCACAAAATGAACTTCAATATTCCCTTCTTCCACATGATCTTTTATGAAATGATATCTGAGATCAATGTGCTTAGTCTTCGAATGCTGCACAGGATTATGACAAATTCTTATTGCACTTTGTGAATCACAATATAAAGGAATCTTTTTCATATTTATAGCATAATCACGTAATTGACTTTGAATCCAAATAATTTGTGATGTACACGCAACTGCAGCAACATATTCAGCCTCGGCCGTAGATATCGAAACACATGTTTGCTTCTTTGATTGCCAACTGACTAATTTTCCATCTAGTAATTGACATCCACCAGTTGTGCTTTTTCGATCAAGACTGCATCCTCCAAGATCCGCATCTGAATAAGCTTGTACAAAGAACCCTGTTTTCGAAGGATACCACAAACCTAACGAAGTAGTGCCTTTCAAATATCAAAAAATATTCTTCACTGCTGTTAGATGTGGTTCACGTGGATTCGATTGATACCTTGCAGTTAAGTACAATAAAGACCCTATCATGCTTCTATACAGAGTGATATCAACAGCATATTTATCTAACGAAGAAGTTAGCTTTATGCCCGTTGCCATTGGTATTCGTAACTTTGTGCTATTCGTCATTCCAAACTTTTCTAACAAATTCTTCGTATATTTCTCCTGATTAATGAAGATGCCTTCTCTGTTTTGACGTATATTCAAACCCAAAAAATTATTGATTTTGCCCATCATACTCATTTCGAATTTGCTTTTCATCAAGTCTTCAAATTCTTTAGATAAAGCAGGGTCAGTAGAGCCAAAAATTATATCATCAACATAAATTTGAACAAGCATCAGATGAATCCCAACTTTCTTTCGAAATAAAGTGGGATCAATTGATCCTTGTTTAAATTTAGATTGTTTCAAAAATGATGTTAATGTTGCATACCATGCTCGTGGTGCTTGTTTCAACCCATACACAGCTTTATCTAAAATATAAACATGATCAGGATGTTCGTTATTTATAAAACCTGGTGGTTGTTCAACATAAACCGTTTCTTCGAGTTCACTGTTTAAGAATGCACATTTGACATCCATTTGATAAACATCGAAATCTTTATGAGCTGCATAAGCCAGAAAAATACGAACAACCTCGAGTCTCGCGACAGGGGCAAATGTTTCTTCATAATCAATTCCTTCTTGTTGAGAATATCCTTTAACAACAAGTTTGGCCTTATTTCGAATAATGTTTCCATCTTTGTCAGTTTTGTTTTTAAAAATCCATTTAAGTCCAACAATTGAAACATCAACATGTTTAGGAATTAATCTCCAAACCTTGTTTCTTTCAAATTCAAACAATTCAGCTTGCATAGCAACAACCCAATCAGAGTGTTCCATTGCAACCTTAACTGTCTTTGGTTCGATTTTGGAAATAGAGACATTAAACATGCATAACTCTTGGTGAGTATTTAATACCTCATTTCTTGCATGAAGTTGAGCCCTTGTCAATACTCCCGCTTGTGGATCTCCAAGAATTTGTTCTTTTGGATGATTTCTTGTCCATTTATCTAATGGTGGATAATCAGGATCAAAATCCAAAGGTGCATCTTCAAACATTGCATCATTTTCTGATCCATTTATTGAACATGCATCCTCAGCATCATCAAGATGTTCTTCTTCAAGAATTGGATCCTTCTCAAGTATGGGCTCCCCCTCAATGATTGACTCCCCCTCGATTATTGGCTCCGCTTCGATGTTTGGCTCCGCTTTGATGATTGGCTCCCCCTCAACATTAACATTGGTTGACATTACATCTGCTTCGTAAGAATGCTCCCCTTCAACAAAACTGTTCGAATCCAAGTGCTCCCCCTCCATTGGACCATCATATATTGCATTTGTGTTTTGATTCGAACACGAAATTGAGTCATTATCAAGCTTCGAATTTTCTGATTGTTGATTATCTTTCGCATTTCTCTCTGCATCAATTGCTTGATCTGAAGTACCAAAAATCGATTCATAATTAGCATCATCCATTTCAATTGGTTCATTTTCATTCAAAGAATTTTGCAAAATAGGATAATTTGCAAATTGATGATTAGTCTTTTTAATGTAATTATCATCAAATGTCAAATTGAATGTTTCTTCCACTTTGCGAGTTCGCTTATTTAACACTCTATAAGCAATAGAATTATGTGAATATCCCAAGAAAATTCCTTCATCAGCTTTTGTTTGAAACTCCGAAAGATTATCCTTAAGATTCATTATGAAACACCTGCATCCAAAAACATGAAAAAATTTGACATTAGGTTTTCGATTATTGATGATTTCATAAGGAGTAGCATCAAACCGTCTATGAATGAATGATCTATTCTGAGTAAAACAAGCAGTTGAAACAGCTTCGGCCCAAAGATATTAAGGTAAATTTAAATATGCCAACATTGTTCTTGCAGCTTCGCATAATGATCGATTTCTTCGTTCAACTACACCATTTTGTTGTGGCGTATATGGAGATGAAAAATTATGCGAAATGCCTTTTTCCACCAAAAATGAATCTAAAACCCGATTTTGAATTCAGTTCCATGATCACTTTTAATTTTTCGAACTGGCTTATTCAACGAAATTTCCATTTTCTTGATAAAATCAATCATAATTTGTGAAACTTCGGATTTTAACCTGAGAAAATAAACCTACGTAAATCTTGAAAAATCATCTACAATTACTAGAATGTACCTTTTTTTGTTAAGAGTAGCAATTGTTGAAGGACCACATAAATCAGTATGCAAAAGTTCGAGGGGTTCAACAATCTTCGAATCTATTGTGATTGGATGACCTTGTTTATGTTGTTTTTCTACTTCGCAGGCTGCACACAAACTGTCATTATCATATTTAAGAATGGGTAAATCTCTTACCAGATCTTGTACGACAAGTTTGTTGATGTTTCGAAAATTGAGATGTGATAACCTCCTGTGCCATAACCAGCTAATATCGGCAGCAGCCTTCGAAAGTAAACACACAGCAGGTTTGCCAACAATGGGAACTATATCCAATGTAAACATATCACCTTTCCGTTTTGACTTGAGTAAAACTTCATTTGTCTCAACATTCGAAATAACACTGCCTTCTTCATTAAAAAGAACTTGATTTCCAGTGCCCACAACAAGTTGCGAAACACTTATCAAATTATGTTGTAAGCCTTCGACAAATGCAACTCGATTGACAGTGAATGTTCCATTCGTTATCTTTCCATAACCTTTGACTTTGCACTTGTGATTATTGCCAAACTTAACCACTCCACCATTCTCTAGACTTCGAAAATCACGTAAGTTTTCCTTCTTCCCTGTCATGTGACATGAGCAACCACTATCAATATACCACTTGTTATCATATTGCTCGTCACAAAGTACCTGCAATTATTGAAAAAATTTAGGTACCCAAAACGTGTTGGGTCCATTCATATTAGATGTCTTTTTCAATTGTAAAGTACAACCATTAACCCAATCACAAACTCTTGTTTTGAAACTATCATCAAATTTAACATTTTCATTCAAAGGGTCAGATATATGATTTTTTATTGATTTCAAATTTTCACTGATATTCCCCTTCGCATGTTGAGTTTCTGATATGTCACTTTTCGCTTTTGTGACTGGTTTCCAGGCTTTAACTGTATTGTTGGATTCCTTGGATGATGAACTGCCATTCATTGAAGGATTTGCATACTTGTCATACGCCTCATGTATCTGTTCTTTTGAAAACTTACTTGATTGATACATTTTTCCCTTTCCTTCCAACCAATGATCAATATTTCTTTTAGTTGTTATACCCTTCGCATATGATACTTTGTCAGCTTGTTTCTTCGAAGGATTATAACATTTTGCTGAACTTGGAACATAATCCACTTTTGGTTTTAAAAGATATGATTCATGATAAGACGTATTGAATTGTGATTTTGAAATCTGTTTTTCAACCTTTTTCTGAAAACTTTTTCTTGGAAGTATTGTTTTTGTTTCTTTAGAAAATTTTGTTTGAATATTTGAAAATGAAGTATTTTTCTTTTCAAAATTTCGAGTCTTTGATTTTCCTCTAAAAACTTTTCCTCCTTTTGAAAAATTTAATGATTTCTTATTTAATGACTCAATAGTTTGCCAAAAATTTTTTGTTCTTGCTTGACGTTTAGAAATATTATTTTCTTTTGAGAATTTTTCAACTTGTGCTTTAAACTCTTTTGAATTTAATTTTATAGCTTTGTTGACTTCTTTAATTTATGGTTTAACATTGTCGTGCTTTGTGAACACATTTTCAGTTGTGTTAACTATCTTCTTTTCAAGTTTCGACTTTTCAACCCATATTCGTTTTGGTTTTTGACGTTGAAAGATATATGAATTCTTTGTTAGATTGTTTTCAATTGTGCTTTGATTCGAAAAGAAACCCTCATCAGAAGTTTTCTTATTGTCTTCCTCTACCAAATTTTTGAATTCAGGCTTAATATTTTCAACATTACCTGTTGTTACGAAGATTTGGTTTGGGAATACAATATCATCAGTGCATTTGAAGATTGGATAAACCACAATATTCGTTTCAAGATAATGAGCACCTTTTTCACTAAGAATTTGCTCAAACTCTTGTGAATCCATATAAACTTGATCAACAACCACTCGAGGAATTTCAACTTCTTTCAAACTTTTATTTGTCTTCGAATTTGTACTTTCTTCCACATTATCACTATCATCTGTTTGACTATCATGTATTTCCACAAATTCCATACCACAAAATTTCGAAGTTGAAGGTTGATCAGTGTCAATTTTTACCAATAAATCTTCACATTTTTCTTTCCCTTTAAAAGAATTTGCTACATTTATTATAGATAATTGAGAACAATCTACATCCTCTAAATCACTAATTTCACTAATATTATCAAAATTATCTTCAATATCAACAAAATTAGATTCTGAATTAGATGTAGAATTCTCAGTCTTTTTCAAAATTCGAATCTGTTCAGATTTAGTTAAGGTTTCATTCACAATTTTTACTAAATCATTAGCATCAAGACAATCTTCGACTTTAGCAATTCCATATCTAAACCTATCATCTGGAACTTTGTTAAAATCAGAAATTTCTTTTTCACAATCATATGAAATACTATCTACCTTAGCTCTGTCATAAGCTAAAAATGGTAGCAATTTTCTATGTTGTTCCTTACTTATCTCACTTGAATGGTGTAATTCAGTTAATTTTCCATATAGTCTTTTTGCAGAATTACAAAAAATATTTCTTTGAGCTAATAACAAATTTATTTCTTTTGACAAATTCTCCCTATCTGCCATAATATTCGATACTTGCAATTCTAAGTAATCAATCCTAGTGACTTTTGAATCTAACTTCTTTCTTGTCTCTACTAATTGATCACTTAACTTTTTCGCTTCATTGCTAGCAGACACAACAATTGAATCAAACTAAGTAACAGTTTCATCAAAAGATATTAATTCAGAATTATATGCAGAAACAAGAATATTAAAGGATTCAAGAATATTACGTACCTTTGTTGTCATCGGTGACTTGTCAGTAGACTTCGATACGAAGCATTGCCCACGCACTTCGTAAGTCTGTTCTTCGTCTGAATCCTCTTCCATCTTTGCAAACATGGCTCCATGTGATGGATTTTTCATCTCTTCATCGTCAGAACCTGAAGACCATATTTGATATGTACCATCCGATTCAGTTTCTCCATGAGCTACCAGAGACAAATTCTTTGCATTTAACTTCACTTCCTCCAGCTTCTCTGTATAATAAGCTTCAACCTTTGTTTTATTTTTCTTTTCTTCCTTCTTTCTTAACAAGCAATCTACTGCCAAGTGATTAGCACCATTGTAATGATGGCAATTAATCCCCGTATCACCTTTTAACATCTTTTCCATTTTCTCCATTTCGCTCTTCGAATCCTTCTTTAATTCTTTTAGCTTTTCATCCACTCTGTTTTTGTTTTCAAAATTACCCTTCGAATCCGATGAGTTGTTCTTTGTATTAAAAGGTTTCTTAAAAAATTTCTTTACTCGATTGTTTGAGTAAAATGCAACAGCCTCATCATCAGAATTCATCAGAAAACCTTCTTCTTCATCAGACTTTAATTTTTCACTCTCTTTTTCTGAACCCTTCGAAATGAGTGCCAATGGTCCACCAAGACTTGCCATTGTTTCCTCAGCTATTTCATTAACCTCATTTTCATGAGATTTCAACTGATTGTACAAGTCATTTAATGTCGAAGTGTCAAAACTCTGCTGATTTTTCACCATCATACTTACACTTCTCCATTCCTTTCGAAGTCCCATTACAAAAATCAAGTTGAACTCCATTGATGACCTTATGATACCATAACGATTACAACGGTAGATTAACTCGTTGAATCGATCATAGTAAACTTCAATGGATTCAGATTCCTTCTGTTTGAAATCCTTGAGTTCCACTAGACATTGTTTCACAGATGTGATCTTTGTCTTTTCACTACCTTGAAATTTGTCTTTGAGATTGTTCCAGATTTCTTTAGCTGTTGTACATGTCCTAACATAATTGTACACAACAGGAGGCAAAGCACCTCTTAATTCCCTCATGCATTTCTTCTCCAGTTGTTTTAAACGATTGGATTGATTTTCAACCTCTGAACTGCTTGAAGATGCACCGATTGACTGAACTGTTGCAGGTGGATTTATTTCACCTGAAATGCAATTCCATAAATCCTCATCCAGTCCGTTCAAGTAGTGCTGCATACGATCTGCCCACTGATCATAATATTCTGGAATTAGCATCGGGATCTTTGTGGATGATCCAAGTAAATGAGAAAATGATGTCATTGAGTTAAGATTGAATGACGCCATTGTTGTACGGAACAAAACTTCAACAATAATATGAAAACTTTGAGAATTTGAAATCAAATTGTATATTTCAGATTAGAATCACACTACGAACAACCGATTCACAAAAATATTCGCAGAATCAGATCCTAGACCTAGATCAAGAAGAATTTTCACATATAAAAAGAACGAAAACTTTTTGAATCAAACAATAGATTCAAAAATCTTTTTGAACGTATGAAAATCAGATCACAGAAAGGATTCCTGCTCTGATACCAAATCTTTTTGGAATCGAGTTTGAATGTAATTCGAGTATGAATTGAGTAAATGATTTCAAAAGAAGAACAGAGAAGTAAATAGAATATTTGATCAGCTCGTATTATGCTTTTTCAGTTTATAGAATACAATGACTAAACTGTAAATCTCTGTTCTAGACTATTTTGATCACTATTACAGACCCCTATTTATAGGAGAACAAAAGCATAACAATACTAAGGACTAAGAGTTAAGACTTGACTTTATAATGCCTTAGTAAAATAACAATACATCCGAAGAACTATATATACGAAGACAACAGATACTTCGTAACAATCAAACTGACCCTTCAACTATTACAACATTCTAGCCCTTACACCTTGCTGTTCAAGAGCTTCTCTAAACGCATTGCCAGCTCCGACAACACAAGTAAGCTCTTTACTACCATAATTTATGGCTTGTATGATGACATCAACTTGGATTACAGTTCTATTATGTGGGAACAACTTATTCAAAGCACATATTCTACCACTATAATATTGAAATCTCCTATGCTCGGTTCTGGTCCATTATCGTCAAAAGAACCCTGGTTCACTTTAACGTTTCTTTTGCTGATGATGTTGTTGTTGCTGCGATTCCGATCCTACATACATCAACATTTACGTTGTCTGATAAGTTCAGTTTCATTGGATCGATTCCAGAGGTCATGCTCGTAAAAGTTCCTTAGGAAAATGTTATAGTCTATGTTCGTTGGAAGTTGCCTTCATCAGGTCCTTGTCCAATGACTGATGAAATGCTAACGAAAATTGAAGAGGCTAACAAACCGAAGAGGGGAACAAAGCGAAAGGGCAAGGCTGGTTCTTCAGAAGTGGTTAAGACTCCGAAGAAAAAAATCAAAAAGCAAGCTCGCAGACCAAAGTCTCCTTCTCCAATCCATGAGGAAGATTCGGAATCCCAGACTGTTTCGGATTTCTGAAGGGATTATATCATCCAACATGAAACTGAAGATACTGGTGAAACCTTGGAACTGCCAACCTCTACTCCCATTCTGAAGGTATCTTCTCCACCCACTGCTTCTATGCCCCTTTCGTATTCTTTCTAGATGTATACCCCACCTCCATCTCTGAACACCACTTCATCTCCAATCACTACTTTTGTACAAATAACCATTGCACCACTACCAAAGATATTTTTGGGTGTTTCTCAACCTCATATTTATTTTCCCCTTACCACACCTTTCTTCACTGATTCCACTACTTCATCCACAACAACCTTTTTCAGTACTCCGATGTCATTTGTTAACATATTTGATACGAGGGCAGGTGTTACTTTCGGTATTACTGTTTTTCTAAGCACTTCTACATCATCCCCTATACGACAGGATGATTCTGATGTTATGTATGGGGATGATCATGATGATATTCAAAATTTTGTGTTTAGCCCATTCACAGTTCGTCAAGCAAGCAATGATGACGAGGCCCCAATGAGCAAGAGACATTTTAAAGCTTTGAATGAAAAATTGGAACAAATTTTGGACCCTACCAAATCCACACGCAATTTGTAACATCCTTCCACTTCGATGAAGGGGTACCTGAAAACAAAACTGAAAACTGTAAGCACGAAGCTTAGTGAGTTCCCCCCATCATACTACATACCGTACATAACACATACTGCCAGGCATATCTGGGTGCTTGACCTACTCTGCTGAGCATATCGGGGTGCTCAACTTACCCCTGCTAGGCATACCGGGGTGCCTAACCTACCCCTGTCAGACGTACCAGGGTGTTCGACCTACCCCATCGGTTTATCTCAACTGGTTACGGGGATTATTTCACCCATATTACTACCACGTAACACATAACATAATCATACTGTCAGACATACCGGGGTGTCCGACCTACCCCTTGGCCCTATCGATCGGATATGGAGACTATTCCCCGTACTACCACTATCACATAACATTATATCATACTAGCACATAAAACATAACAAATAGTGGCAAACCATAGAATTATCACGAAGGCAATCATCTACAATCACTCCTACTAGTGTGTCGACATTGTGGCCTTAGACCCACTTCTACTAAAGGGTAACTCACCTCAATGTCGTGTAGTATCTGAACTGTCCTCGGTGCTGGGATCAACTCCTCTTAAAATCCTTAAGCTCCTACACATACAATCTTCCTTAATTACCATTTCATACTCATAACCCTTTCAAGGGTCAAATTAGGTCAAAGTCAAAGTCAAGGTCAATACCCTGGTGAGAATTAACTTTTGGTCAGAGTCAACATCTGGTTGACTCAACTCGCCGAGTTGGTCCACCAACTCGTCGAGTTCCATGATCCACAAAATACTGGAACTTTGATCCTACTTATCGAGTCTTTCAATAACTCGTCAAGTTCTCCTTCATACAAAATCGGGACCTTTTGCTCATGACTCGTCGAGTTCATCCTTGAACTCGTCGAGTCCTGCTTCATATCAGTTGGGGCGTTTAGCCCTTGACTCGCCGAGTTCTTCCTTGAACTCATCGAGTTCGTCTTCATATCAGTAGGGACATTTTCCTTGAACTCGTCAGGTTCTTTGATCTTCAAGTCCATATTCACGTCCCTTTTGTTGAGTCCTCTTCTAAACTCAACCAGATTACTCAGAAACAGAAAAGGTTGGGGAACCATGACCCGACTCACCGAGTCCTATGAGCGACTAGTCGAGTCCCCCAAAGTCCAAGTCCATACAATCGATTTTAGTCAGGCTTATTGCATCCAAAGCATAGATCTGGCCTCCTAGGGTCAATATAACACGTAGAGTTACAAACTTTACGTGCATGCATGGGTGTTATGAAGCTAGAACACTAAAACTTAGCCATAAAAGAGTTCTAATGCATGGGATAGGGCCATAGCTCAATAAAGGTGGCAACTTTGAGCTTACTGAGCTCAAATGTTCCTAGATCTGAATTCATCACTCTAATATACACTCCAGTCCCGAGAGTGACTTGAAAATGTCCCAAAGATGACAAGATGCAAGCCCTAAGGAAGATCTAAGTGATGGAACGCCAAGGTTGAAGCTTTTTACCTCAAACAAACTGGAAATGTAACAAAAACTCTGGCTTTACTGCCTTCTTCTTGGATCTCCAAGCCTTTCTTTACCTCTTTAAGCTTCAAATCATTAAAATGGCACAAAATAGCTCAAGAACACTCACAAACTGATTAGGGTTTCGATAATAGGGTCCGAGGGTGATGGAGGCCGGAGTGGAGGCCATATAAGTTGTTTAAATAGGGTGAAAACCCTAAAATTTAGGGTTTCCTTCAGACAACTCGACTCTTCGAGTCGGGGCTTCCGACTCGTCGAGTAGACTCGTCCACCCGTGTCCAAGATTTTCCCCTACTCGACGAGTTTAGGGCAACCAAATCGTCGAGTACCAATATAAAAATGCAACATTCATAATTGAAATACATACCGGGAACCGGGCATTACAAATCTCCCCCACTTATTTTAGACTTTGTCCTCAAAGCCTGCTGCCGCATCTGGAAAAAGCTTGTGGTAATGCTCTCCCATCTCATCCTCCGCCTCCCAGGTCCATTCTGAGCCCTTGCGGTGTTGCCACTGCACCTTCACCAACTCAACCCTCTTGTTCCTCAGATACTTCGTCTTCCTGTCGAGGATAACTACTGGTCGCTCGATGTAGTTCAGGATGTCATCCACCTGAATATCCTCTAGAGGCACCACTACAGAGTCGTCTACCAGACACTTTCGCAGCTAGGAGACGTGAAAGGTACTGTGAATCTGGCTAAGCTCGGATGACAGATCCAACCTATATGCCAACTTGTCCAACATGGAATGCAACCCTAAAAGGTCCAATGTACCTAGGGCCTAACTTGCCCTGCTTCCATAACTAGATGACACCTTTCCAAGGTAACCCCTTCAGGAGAACCATATCCTCGACCTGGAACTCCAGGTCCGAACGACGCTTGTCGACATAACTCTTCTGCCGAATCTGAGTAGTTTGAAGCCTGCTGATCCTCTCTGTCGTCTTGAGTACCACTTCGGTACTCCCCATGACCCTCTGTCCAACCTCACCCTAGCATATTGGGGTCCTGCACTTCCTCCTGTATAACATCTCGAAGGAAGGACGGTCAATACTAGCGTGATAGCTATTATTGTAGGAAAATTTTGCCAAAGGAAGGTAGGTATCCTAGCTACCACCGAAGTTTAAAATGCATGCCCGCAACATATCCTCCAAGGTCTGGATGGTCTGCTCGCTCTGACCATCCGTCTGTGGGTGAAAAGCAGTGCTAAAGTGTAGACGAGTCCCCAGCTCGTCGTGAAACTTCTTCCAGAATCTGGAAGTGAATCGCACGTCTCTGTCAGAAATCACGGAGACTGGTACTCCATGTCGTGCTACTACCTATCGAACCTTGATGTCAGCCAGCTTCTCGGCCGAAATGCTCTCCTGGATCGGAATGAAATGGGAGCTCTTGGTCAATCGATCAACGATGACCCAAATCGAATCCACTCCCTGTGTGGTCCTGGGAAGCTTCATGATGAAATCCATAGTAATATCTTCCCATTTCCACATAGGGATGTCCAATGACTATGTCTTGCTGTGAGGCCTCTGGTGCTCAGCCTTGACCTTCCTGCAGGTCAGACATCTCTCAACGTACCAGGCTACATCCCGCTTCATGCAGGGCCACCAATAGTCAGGACGAAAATCTCTGTATATCTTCGTCGCCCTGGGATGGATAGTAAACCTGGATTTGTGGGTCTCATCCATCAAAATTTGCCCTACTTCTCCTTAGTACGAAACCCAGACCCTACCATGTAGGTTCAGCAGCCCACGACCGTCATAGTCAAACGAGTCCACCTGGCCTATGATCGCTGGCATTTCTAGCGCTCCTCCTTCATACTCTCAACCTGCGCCTCTCGGATCCGCTCCAAAAGTGGAGTCACCACCATCATCCTTAATAAAATGTCTCTAATCGAGGCAGCTTTGCGGCTAAGTGCATCAGCCATAACTTTGGCTTTCCCCGGGTGGTAGAGGATCTCACAGTCGTAATCCTTCACCACATCTAGCCACCGACGCTGGCTCATGTTCAGATTCGGGTAATCCATGAGGTACCTCAAACTCTCGTGGTCCGTGTAAATGGTACATCGGAGCCCATAGAGTTAATGCCGCCAAATATTGAGGGCTAAAACAACCGCCCCCAACTCCAGATCGTGCGTCGGGTAGTTCGCCTCGTCAGGCTTCAGCTGTCTTGAGGCGTAGGCGATAACATGCCCCCTCTACATCAACACCGCACCCAAACCTGAAATGGACACATCACAGTATACTACAAAATCTCCACGTCCTCTGGTAGGGATAGGATCGGTGCCTTGCACAACCTCTGTCTCAAAGTCTCAAATGCCACCTGCTGCTCAGGGGGCCAACAAAAGACTATGACTTTCTTTGTCAACCGGGTCAAGGGTACAACTATCTTGGAGAAGTCCTGAATGAATCTTTGGTAATAGCCTGCCAATCCTAGAAAACTCCGAATCTCAGATGGAGACTTTGGAACCTCCCATCTCATCACGGCCTCTACTTTGCCCGGGTCGACCAAAATACCGTTATGGTTGACAAGGTGCCCAGGAAATTGCACATCGCGTAACTAGAATTCACACTTGGAGAAATTGGCGTACAAGATCTCCCTCCTCAAGGTATCCAACACCTCTCGCAAGTGCTCCTCATGTTGCTCCTGCGTCTTGGAATGAACCAAGATGTCATCAATGAAAACTATCACAGACCGATCCAACATCGGTATGCATACGCAGTTAATGAGATCCATGAACGCGGCAGTAGCATTGGTGAGCCCGAAGGGCATCACCACAAACTCGTAATGGCCATAGCGAGTCTGAAAAGCAGTCTTCTGTACATCCTCATCTCTGACCCTCATTTGATGGTAGCCTGAATGTAAGTCTATCTTGGAAAACCAAGATGCCCCCTGCATCCGGTCGAAGAGATCATCAATCCTCGGGAGTGGGTAATGGTTCTTCACCATTATCTTGTTCAGCTCTCGGTAATCTATACACATTCGATGCGACCTGTCCTTCTTCTTCACAAACAGGATTGGGGCTCCCTAGGGTAAACTGGTCGGCCTAATGAATCCCTTATTTAACAGCTCCTGCACCTGTGTAGACAACTCCTGCATCTCTCAAGGAGCCAACCGATATGGTGCCTTGGCTATCGGGGCCGCACCAGGGACTAGGTCGATCCGCAACTCCACCTGTCTCTCCGTAGGTATCCCAGGCAACTCCTCTGAAAATACGTCCGGGTACTCGCGCACCACCGGTACATCACTCACAGTTGCCTTACCCGCCTCCCGGGTATCCATAACGTAGGTGACATACCCTGCACAACCCTGCTAAAGGTAGCACCTAGCCCTCATTATTGAACACATAGCTGGTCCTTGCTGCAGCCTCTCACCCTAAATCACCAGCTCTCCCCCACTTGGGGTCCTCACACGTACCAACCGTTGCGCACAATCGATCACTGCCCTATTAGGGCTCAACCAGTCCATGCCTATAATAACCTTGTTCCCACGCAACAGAATGGGAACCAAATCCACTAGGTAACGCTCATCATATAATCTCAAAACACAATCTCTGAAAACCTCTGATGCTCGTACTGATCGGTCATCAGCAATCTCGACCTCTAAAGGACAATCCAACATGCTCGAGGACTCTGAAAACCTCTTGCCAAGAGTAAGAGAGACAAATGATCGGGTAGCCCCTGAGTCAAATAATACCTGTACTGGGATTCCATTCACATGGAACGATCCTAAACAAAACACATAAACATAAATATCCGAACTGACATATATCAAGAGATATGGAGAAGAAACATATCCATCACCACATCGGGTGCAGCGCGTGCCTCCTCGGTAGTCAACTAGAAGGCCCAACTCCTCACTATTGGTGCCTCTGTCTTGACTTGCCGGCCATCTGTGATTCACAGGGTCGCTGGAGCTGGCATTGCCACTGGCGCTGCTGGTGCTAGTCTTGGGCAGTCGGCCTTCTTATGGCCCTTCTGATTGCAATGGAAGCAAATCAGGTCTGATGTCTGAAAAATGGGGGTAAGGGTAGTACAATCCTTTCCAAAGTGCTCAGTCTTGTCACACTTATAGCAGCCCGATGACCCTAGTCTACAAACCCCCTCATGTGGCTTGCTACATTTCCTACAGCGGCTCCGGCCCTAATGGCCCTTCGACCAAGCGTCGGGTCCCTTGGGTTTCTTCCCCGAAACCCTAGTAACCTGTCCAGCCTGTGACTTCCTCTTCCTGAGGTGCTCTATATGATGGGTTTTGGTCATAAGACATCCTATGTGCTCATACAAACCCTAATGCTTGGATCTAGGCTTCTCTATTGTATATGCAAGTTATCCAAGACTATAAACCCTAATTCTAGCATTCAAGTAATCATATTAACATGAGAATAGGTTTATAATATTACCTTGATTGTTATGTAGTAATAACAATCCCAATTCCTCCTTGAATTGACTTTGGAAGGCTTAGAGTCACAAGTGTCACTCCTCTAATGGCTTACAAACACCATAAGCAAGTGGAGAAGGTATAAGGAGAGGGGAGGTATTAAAATTCGTCTCTAGGACCTCTTGGGAAGGCATGCCCGAATTCATGAGCCTTGGGGTCTTTATATAGGTGTAGAGATTAGGGTTTTAGTCCTTATCCTTATCTAGTTGCTTGCCCACCAAGTAACCATAAGATAAGCCTTGAAAACCCTTATCCTAGTCGAATTCTAAGGCCTTATCACCTTAAATTCGTCCAACCTATTAATAAGATAATCCTTACCTTATTTTGTAACTATCACATAATACAATTCAGCCCCTCTAGTTTAATTAATTACACTTGATCACAAAATTAATTCTTAATTAATTATTGACCAATATTAATTAAACAAATATGATTTCTACTTTAATATATTATTCTTATAACATATTAATAAATCATAATAACCTCTCTCTCTATTTATTTCTCCAATCAAGTTGCTTTGGTGAAGGCAACCCAAAAGGACCATGCACCATAGTACATACCAAAATAGTTATGGACTTAGACACTAATCCAACAGTCTCCCACTTGGATAAGTCTAACAACTATTCTGCGTATGACTTCAAATCCTGATCTGCAATCGTAGCTTTCCAAAGCCGTTGTCAACTCTGATCCTATCAGATACGCGTGTCCTTAGATAAGGGATCATATATTCCTCCATTCTAGATATCATATGAGATATGATTTCAAATCATTCTCTTTCTACTATATCTTGATTCCCGATTTATGATGACTGACTAATTGAACAAATCAAATTAGCCCTAGCCCGGCCGAGCATTTACGTTTGTCATCACTAAATCATCGAGGGGCCCAAAGATATCGCTTTTATTCTACTTTGAATAAAAGGAACGGATAAACTTTGATACAATGCTTGCTTGCACTCACTCACCGAATTACACACAACAATATGTTTTATGACACCAAGTTACTAGTGCGTTTACATATTATCAATGTGCAACCAATTCGCAAGATACAACTCACACATCTCGGTTTCAAGAATATAAGATGTTATCGTCTCACCAATCACTTGTGATGCAATTCATGGAGTGATCCAAGTGAGCGTGGGTTTGAGCCAATGCTCAAATCACATTCATAAGCACTCATGAACGTTGCAGCAAACATTTGCTTATGTCTAATGCTCTTTAGACAATCCACACACCAATTCACGACAGTCTTCATTCATATCTACTTCCAACATATGAACGACTGTGGCCCATTTGAATAATTCGTTTATTCTTAATAAACTCAATTATTCTGGAAGTCAAAACATGCAAATGTGAAACACAAGAATAATACTAATCCCATATGGCCTCAAACCTTTGAGTATAAATAAAACGCCTTTTATTTATCCCCATATTGATTACTCATTATTTGTCGTTTCGGGTAATCAACTTCTTTCTTGAATTATTACACTTGTCCCATGCTCTTAGCATGCACACAATGTTTACCTATGGTTCTTACTTTGTGAAATAGATCATATTGAACACATTTCCAATCATTCTCATTTCACACCTCCTAATCCTTTTCCATAAGTTTAAGAATATCAAATTCTTGCTACTTATAGAATATGCTAGATTCTAACATTTTATACAATGATCCTTTCGTAATGTCACTGCACCAAAGTCACAAAGACTGTTTCCAATGATATTACAAAGTCCTCTATCGGAGATTGTTACAAGACAATTCCTTAGATATGATGTCTCTCACTCAAAGTACATTCCTTTGAACATCCTTTTGCATAAAGGTTTCTAATCTAGACATAGTTATTTCAATATTCTATTCCCCATATGGACACGTTTCCATATTTTCCATATGACAACTCATTCTTAATAGAATCTTATCTATTCATAATAATGTCGATATGGTCCATCCAATATGGAAACATTTCCATATTTTTCCAATACTATACTTCCAACTACTCACAAGCGACCAATCCTCGTCGAACTTTGGATTGTCCTTTGATAGTTGTTTAATTATTTTAGTCAAAACCAATTCTAGTCCCTTTTCCCTCTAAATGCACTTGACATTTGGAAAATTTTAGAATGGTCAAACATTAAAGCATTTGCAATCGATCCTATACCCGAAGCGTATGGGACACGATGCATTATGTTTTATTTGCTATGTTCTCAAAATTCGAATTGTGAAGAGGAATGCCGTAATCATAATCGAAATTTTAAGAACACACTATGTACCTTTGACTAAATTTATTAACATTTCTCAACCTAATCCTTTAGATTTGAAATGAAGCATAATATTCTCTCCCTTAATTATAGCAAAACAACTTTACAACCCTTATAACTTTGCAAGGTATAACTCTTGTTTTCTATAATTAATATTGCCAACTTGCAATACGTGCCTTAATAATCATACAATCATAACTTTTATGCTCCCACTATCATGATGATTACTATAAAACATAACACTTATGCTCCCACTAGCTTCGACATGTATTCAAAACATCTTAACTTCCAGAAAACAATACTTATTGAATTTCTTAAGTTCATGTTTCTAATACTTAGTGCTTTGATAATCCTTTATCAAGGCTTCTTGAACTTATACACCTCTGCCTTCGATAGTTCATATGTGTGTCTAAACAATTAAGACTAATTGCCAAACCTCACAATTCAAATTATGGAAAGGGCTACCGTAACCATGATTGAATTCGAGAATGCAATTTTACAATTACTATCTTCTTAAAATCTTTCTTAGTGAAAGCATTTCCTCACAATCATTTTCATGAAGGAGGAAATCTTATGACACTTAGATTTGAGCGATGTATGTGTTCCTATCCATGTGAATTTGTTAAAACCAAAGTTTTCGACAAATTCAAACTCATATGGACCGAACTTTCTTAATCTTGATTTCTTGCCTTATGGTAGCACAGCTGCCCACCACGTCTTCCAAGTAGTTAAGCACCTCACCTTTTCTTATCAATGTACTTTCCATTGATCAAGGTCGTTGCCTTTTAATGCATTCAAATGAGAACTCATAGAACTCACATGCATAATTAACTCGATTGGATTGGCATATAAACAAAATAATGTCAACACGATAGGTTGTAAACCTCAACTCGTGTGCTAGTGATGATTGATAAGGTCTATTTGATTTGTTCTTGAAACCTTTCAAGAAAAATAAGACTCCCACTGACTCCTTGACATATAAGATTCTCTTGTCAACAACCATTTCTTGACAAATAAATATTCAAGAGTTAGTGTAGCTTTTATCAAACACTTCATAAATTGGTCCTAGTTGGTCTTTGTCTTATCCAAGACATCACAACTTTCCACATTTGATGAATGTTATAAACCTTCTTAATGCTTATCACTCAATTTCACAATCTTAACTCTAAGACTTGTTTTTGGAACGAAGTATGATAGAGTTCATGATTTAACCATTTCTTCAATTCTTGATTCCTCTTCTTAGACATACAATTGTGCTAAGACTCACTTAGAGGATCAATTGAGATTTGGTTCTTAATCATTAAGATCTATCATAAAGCATAAAAGGTACTCTCCCTTCTTCTTAGAATGGAGAAACTTTTATCTTTCTGCCTACTTGATTCTTCTTATTCGTTCTGCTATTGATTTAAACATTTTCAATCAATTTAGAATTACACTTAATCTTATAAGTATAATCATATTTACTAAACCTTTAGTAAATCATGACGAATATCATTGTTACTCTTATGGTGGACTTGATCAACACACAACTTTGTGTATTCAATCTCCAAGTCCTTTACTTGACACTTTGTCAATGAATTAGTCTAATTTTCCAAATACGAAATTTCTCATTCATCGTGCATCCACGTTGCATGATTCCAAGTTTCTGTCCAATTGAAACTTGGGTGATGAGAAACTCTCCCTATTTGGTAAATTCTCGACTTTTCCATAAACACCATAAATAAGAATCATATCCATTTGTTGTAGAAATATGCAAACACCAATTTTCATAACGATTTCATTGCAAGGAAATAAATAAATAAATAAATAAGTCAAACGAAAATTTATTTTATTTATAAAAGCAGCGAAAAACATTTGTCCTTACAATGCAAAATCCATTGAAAACTATGTATTTCAAAAAAAAAATCCTAACAACTCTATCATAACTATCTAAGCTCAAAATCTAATCTTCAAGTCCATGTGATCAAGGTCCATTCCTTGTGATTAGATTCATCTTGCTCTTTCACCAAGCTTCCTTTCTTTTCACCGATCTTGTAAAACATTCAAATGCAATCTTATCACATTATGTATTAAGAATTAATGAATAGGAACTTAATGGAGTTAGATAGTGGATTTTACCTGAAGCGCAACCATACTCTTTGACTCTCCTATCTTCTAGACTCTTCAGGCTCTTTGGGCAGACTTGTATCCAATGCCCTTTCTTTTGGCAGCAAACGCAGGTCGGTTCTTCTAGAACGTCCTCGGAAGCATGGTCGGTTGACTTTCCCAAAAAATACGCTCCATTGCTTCGCCAAATCATTTCTGATTCAACAGCAATGAGCATGTAAGTTAGGTCAATGAGGTTGTCGTCATGATCCATCATATAATACTTTCTTTTGAACTCATTATATGATTCAGGAAGTGACTGAAAAACCCAATTCACAGCCAACTCATCTGGGAATGACACACCCAACATTATCAACCTATCAATGTGTGTTTTCATTCCTAGAACGTGGGCACACACGGGTTTACCATCTTCATGTTTCATTTCCAATAGGGCTTTAGTGATATTGAACCTTTCAATTCTTCGATCTTGTGGGTTGGACAGAACAATAGGAGGAGGAGGAGGAAGTGAAGCATGATTTCTCGTTCCTCGATTGAATCGTGGAATACCATCTTCATGTGGAATGCTTGTTCCACGGGATTTGGGAAGACCATAGTTGTCGAACTTTGACATCTACAAAACGGGAGAAAAACAAATTCAAGTTAGTTGATAGATTGAGTCCTTAGTAAATCACCCAAATGAAATACTAACGCTAGGACCCAACACAATATTCCACAACTCGGGAGAGGGATGCCGTAACCCTAATTGCAGAATATTTGAAGGTAAGTGAATAACGATTCACTAATTTCCACCACGAAAAACGAAAAAGAAATTTAAGTTTTAAATCTATGAAAACTCCTAGATCCTTTGAGATTCATTGAACTTTCAATGGCATGTTTAAATCTCGATATGCCCCTCTTGTTTGTGACTGGGATGCCGAGGATCACAAAGCGGGTGTGAATAACCATGCAAACTACATGGTTCCCTCACATGTTACAGTCACCTATTCGATGTGCCGGTAAACCACACACGCTCCACCGAACTATGACAAACATTGAGTCACCCTTTGCTACCTTTGCTTAGAACCATTTAGTGTGCCGGTAAACCACACACGCTCCACTAACGTCTTCGCAAGGGCACAAAGTGTAATTTCATGGAATTGCATCAATTCACTTTTGCCTAAGTAACTAAGATTAGGAATTTTTAAAACATTTAGTTACTTTTGTACTTTATTATACTTATAATGAAAGGTTTCGTCCTATCATACCCGTTCGGCTAACGACCCTCCACTAGTCAAGAGTGCGGTAGGTAAGAGTGGATACCCATTCAATCGCCATTTTATAGGCAATTTCCTTAAACACCCCTTATAGACTAGTTTCGTGAATGAGGTCTACTAACGGTAAGACTGACTTTTACTCATACATATATATAATGTTAGACTTTTAATGTTATATATATAGTATAGGGTGTATTTTACACTTTCAAAATACTAGGTGGTCTAATTTAACAATTATACTTTTAATTCAATTAAATTGTAAACCTAAACTTTTATGGATTTATTAAACCTCTTTTAATTATACACCTTAATTAATTAATAAAACCATAAGGGTGTGATTTGAATCTTTTCAAAACAATACTAGGGTTTTAGAATTTAACATTCCAAATTAAACTTTTAATCAACTTTTAAATTCCAAAACTTGAGGGCAAGTTTTGAAACATTTCAAAACATTAGGGTTTATAATTTAAATATACATCAAAATTAAACAATTAATCAAAATTTAAATTCCAAAACTTGAGGGCAAGTTTTGAAACCTTTTTCAAAACATTAGGGTTTCAACTATTTAAATTTCAAAACAACAAAAACTTTGGGTTCAAATTTAAACTATAAAAGCTAAAGGGGAAAATATGAAACTTTTCATAACCACAACGATCAAATAACAAATAATCTTAATTAACAATTAATCACATAATTATCCATATTTGATTTATTTAATGATTTCTTGCAAAATAATTTACCAATTTAATCAAAATAATTAATCAATTATCACATAAGGAAACAAATATTTTATTAATTGATAAATATCTTCAATTAGATCAAGAATATAGTCATATATATCATAAAATCGGATTTATATTGATCTAATATGATAAATGCAAGTATCTCAAAGATAAACAACAAGAAATCCCGAAAATAGCTCCATCTGACGCTTGAACTCGCCGAGTACCACACTGTACTCGCCGAGTACACTGTGGTAGTCGCCGAGTTCATCAGGCAGATGGCTCAAAAATCGATTTTGCAACTTGAATAAACACATAATGCATCAATACAATAGAAACCAATCAAGGCTCTGATACCACTGATGGGTTTTGGTCATAAGACATCCTATGTGCTCATACAAACCCTAATGCTTGGATCTAGGTTTCTCTATTGTATATGCAAGTTATCCAAGACTATAAACCCTAATTCTAGCATTCAAATAATCATATTAACATGAGAATAGGTTTATAATATTACCTTGATTGTTATGTAGTAATAACACTCCCAATTCCTCCTTGAATTGACTTTGGAAGGCTTAGAGTCACAAGTGTCACTCCTCTAATGGCTTACAAACACCATAAGCAAGTGGAGAAGGTATAAGGAGAGAGGGGAGGTATTAAAATTCGTCTCTAGGACCTCTTGGGAAGGCATGCCCGAATTCATGAGCCTTGGGGTCTTTATATAGGTGTAGAGATTAGGGTTTTAGTCCTTATCCTTATCTAGTTGCTTGTCCACCAAGTAACCATAAGATAAGCCTTGAAAACCCTTATCCTAGTCGAATTCTAAGGCCTTATCACCTTAAATTCGTCCAACCTATTAATAAGATAATCCTTACCTTATTTTGTAACTATCATGTAATTACAATTCAGCCCCTCTAGTTTAATTAATTACACTTGATCACAAAATTAATTCTTAGTTAATTATTGACCAATATTAATTAAACAAATATGATTTCTCCTTTAATATATTATTCTTATAACATATTAATAAATCATAATAACCTCTCTCTCTATTTATTTCTCCAATCAAGTTGCTTTGGTGAAGGCAACCCAAAAGGACCATGCACCATCGGGTCAAGTACATACCAAAATAGTTATGGACTTAGACACTAATCCAACACTATATATGTCATCCAATGTGGGGCATGTCGAGCAACTGACATGTTTCTGAATGTCAGCCCTCAGCATGTCGTGGTAGCGGGTCTTCCGCATCTCCTCATCCCATGCGTACTGAGGCACTAATAAGGCCCTTTCCCTGAACTTGGCGGTAATCTTTGCCACCAACTCAGTCGTCTGTCTCATATCCATAAACTCCCCGGCCAACTACTGGAGCTCCACAGCCAGCACAAACTTAGCCCTAAACCTGGTCACAAAGGCAGACCAGGTCATAGCCTCAATGCTCGAGGCTCCCAAAGAATCACCGACCGCCTCCTACCAATATCGAGCTCAGTCTCTCAAACAACCTGCCGCATACCGGACCTTCGACCCCTCAGGGCAGAAGCTCAAGCAGACTCGATGTCTGCAATCCACCCCTGGCAACAATGGGGTCCTTCACCCCATGGTAGTATGGCGCACCACATCCCCTGAAGTCCTTGATGGAGAGTGTGCGTGTCCCTACCTGGCCAGATGCCATGTCGCTCCTGAATGCCCTGAGGCGATCCTCCATTAGCTCGATAATCCCTTCCTTGATCGACCAGAAAATCACCGGAGTCAACTCACGGATGCCTCTCGTGATCTAAGACGCGATGAACTTGCATAGTCCCTCATCAACTAGCTCGGAACCCGAACCCGAACCTAATCTAGACCCTGATCCCAATCATCCTGCTCCGTGACACGCAATCACCACCATTCAGAAATAAAATTCATAAGTGTCAGGGTCATACATAATCTCGAGAGGCCTCACACACTCTACAAGTTCTCTGGTTCTATCTCGGCCCTCCTTGATTCGAGTACGAATCCTCTGCTTTCAGTAGTACGAGCCCATACTACAATCCAAATCTATCTGTACTTTCCTCAAGGATTGCTTTGACTTCACCAAGTCCTTTCTACTACTACTACAATTTGTGCTAATCTCATCCTAGGCTTACCCTAACTCCTCCAACCCACTCTCCGCCATCAGCTCCATAAGGAGTCACTGCTACCTTTACCTAACTAGCTCGCGAATACCATCATATATTACTAAGACCAGATAATTCTTCGAATGGAAGGTCCTACCCTATAATAGTTGGACTCAAACAAGAGCTGCGAAATAGGGCTAGACCTAACCTTCTTAAATTATTTAGTCCTTGCAATATATAACTTAGCGTATTCATTTACTAATTAGTTAAAGCTAACTAAAACTTCTAAAGCACAAAGCAAGCAACATTCGGGAATCAAGTAACCCAAACCAAGCATGTCCTATCCAGGATATCATATCACTGACTAATCAGTACTATCATGTAGCTCATACAACAAGCATATCAGGCATCTTCCTAGATCCTTAGCCCCAATCTAGCATGTGGTTCTCATACACACACAGCAGGCATAAAAGGCATCCTTCCAAGATCCTCAGCCCTAATCTAGCATGCAGTTCTCATAATCATATCATGTCATAACATAAAATGTATAGGTATCTTGGGGAAAAATTACTTGAGCTCAGCCGGTTGCACGCATCACATAAAATGTATAACCTTGTTCTTTCTCAAAACTCTTTACTTTAACTTTTGGAAAAACTATTTTCTTGTGAAAATCTTTCAAACCCTCGATTTGAGTTCAAACACTCCCAAGAGTGTGTCTGAATCCCTCAAACCAAGGCTTTGATACCAACTTGTAACATCCCAAATTTTCAAGGCCAAAAATTCCATCTTGATATAACGATTTAGAAAAACATTTATAAGAAAACATCATCATGTCAAGTCACTTCATAAAATCGTAATCACATGTCTGAAAACCATATCATGAAAATAGTAACAATGTCAGAGTATAATCCCAAGAATCTCATAATGCAGAAATCCTGTGTGTGTGATGCGCTGCTACCGTGCCGACTCCTTCGCCTTCGATGATCATGATGATATTCAAAATTTTGTGTTTAGCCCATTCACAGTTCGTCAAGCAAGCAATGATGCCGAGGCCCCAATGAGCAAGAGACATTTTAAAGCTTTGAATGAAAAATTGGAACAAATTTTGGACCCTACCAAATCCACACGCAATTTGTAACATCCTTCCACTTCGATGAAGGGGTACCTGAAAACAAAACTGAAAACTGTAAGCACGAAGCTTAGTGAGTTCCCCCCATCATACTACATACCCTACATAACACATACTACCAAGCATATCTGGGTGCCAGACCTACCTTGCTAAGCATACTGGGGTGACCCTTGCTAGGCATACTGGGGTGCCTAACCTACCCCTGTCAGACATACCAGGGTGTCCAACCTACCCCTCCAGTTTATCTCAACTGGTTACGGAGACTATTTCACCCCTACTACTACCACGTAAAATATAACATAATCATACTGTCAGACATACCGGGGTGTCCGACCTACCCCTTGGCCCTATCGACCGGATATGGGGACTATTCCCCCTACTACCACTATCACATAACATTATATCATACTAGCACATAAAACATAACAGATAGTGGCAAACCATACAATTATCACGAAGACAATCATCTACAATCACTCCTACTAGTGTGTCGACATTGTGGCCTTAGACCCACTTCTACTAAAGGGTAACTCACCTCAATGTCGTGTAGTATCTGAACTGTCCTCGGTGTTGGGATCAACTCCTCTTAAACTCATTAAGCTCCTACACATACAATCTTCCTTAATTACCATTTCATACTCATAACCCTTTCAAGCGTCAAATCAGGTGAAAGTCAAAGTCAAGGTCAATACCCTGGTGAAAATTAACTTTTGGTCAGAGTCAACATCTAGTTGACTCAACTCGCCAAGTTGGTCCACCAACTCGTCGAGTTCCATGATCCACAAAATACTGGAACTTCGATCCTACTTGTCGAGTCTTTCAAGAACTCGTCAAGTTCTCTTTCATACAGAATCGGGACCTTTTGCTCATGACTCGCCGAGTTCATCCTTGAACTCGTCGAGTCTTGCTTCATATCAGTTGGGGCGTTTAGCCCTTAACTCGCCGAGTTCTTCCTTGAACTCTTCGAGTTCGAATTCATATCAGTCGGGACATTTGAACTCTCCGAGTTCATCCATGAACTCATCGAGTTCTTTGATCTTCAAGTCCATATTCACATCCCTTTTGTTGAGTCCTCTTCTAGACTCAACCAGATTGATCAGAAACAAAAAAGGTTGGGGAACCATGACTCGGATCACCGAGTCCTATAAGCGACTCGTCGAGTCCCCCAAAGTCCAAGTCCATACAGTCGATTTTAGTCAAGATTATTGCATCCAAATCATAGATATGGCCTCCTAGGGTCGATATAACACATAAAGTTACAAACTTTACGTGCATGCATGGGTGTTATGAAGCTAGAACACCAAAACTAAGCCATAAATTAGTTCTAATGCATGGGATAGGGCCATAGCTCAATAAAGGTGGCAACTTTAAGCTTACTAAGCTCAAATGTTCCCAGATCTGAAGTCATCACTCTAATATACACTCCAATCCCAAGAATGACTTAAAATGTCCCAAAAATGACAAGATGAAAGACCTAAATAAGATCTAAGTGATGGAAGGCCAAGGTTGAAGCTTTTTACCTCAAACAAACTAGAAATGCAACTAGAAATCTGGATCTATTGCCTTCTTCTTGGACCTCCAATCCTTTCTTTCCCTCTTTTAGCTTCAAATCACTAAAATGGCACAAAATAGCTCAAGAACACTCACAAACTAATTAGGGTTTCGAGAATAGGGTCTGAGGGTGATGGAGGCTGGAGTGGAGGCCATATTAATTGTTTAAATAGGGTGTAAACCCTAAAATTTAGGGTTTCCTTCAAACTGCTCTACTCGTCGAGTCGGGGCTTCTGACTTGTCGAGTATACTCGTCCACCTGCGTCCAATATTTGCCCCTACTCGACGAGTTTGGGGCCACCAACTCCTCGAGTCCCAGTATAAAAATGCAAAATTCATAATTGAAATACGTACTGGGAACCGGACGTTACACAATTATGAGTATATGATAAAGTCTCATCAGGCTACTGTGAAAATGCTAACAAAAAGCAATGTGAAAGTCATTGAAGACTTAACCAAGGCAATCCATGATGGGTTTTGAGCATAACAACATTCCTATGTGATCATGCAACCCTAATTGCGTTGGATCTAAGTTTTTCACTGATTGAACATGAAAACTGAATACCAAAGTAATAACCATATAGACTAGCATGCAATTTTTGAAATCATGTATAAAACTAGGGTTAGAAGATTACCTTAATTGTTATGTAGCAATAACAATAACCACCTTGACTCTTGAAAGCTTAGTACCCCAAGTGTTGCACCTCTAATGGATTCACAAACACCCAATGCAAAGGATGAGAAGGAGAGACACTAGAAATTGGCCAGGGTTTCTTACTTTCAAGCATTAGCCGAAATTCTAAGTCATGGGGGGGGGGGTGTTATATAGCTGAGGGATGCTAGGTTTTTCAGGTGGAAACCCTAATTTCCTGCTTAAGGCTTAAGCAGCCTATGGACTCCTCTTTATGAGGCCTTGGACGAAATCTATAGGGTCTTATTATAAGATTTTGTCCACTCCTAATTAAGGAGTCCAATAGCCCAGTTTTGCAACTATCAATGATTTGCAAAACAACCCTTCCATTATTAATCAGTTCCTTTAATCCCAAAATTAATATCAAATTAATTTCTGATTAATTACTAACTAATAATATGATTTCCAGATAATATATTAATCTTGTAATATATTAATAAAATTATTTTGAGTTGCAATTTATTATTTCAAATAATAAATCCTACTGTCTCTCCACTAGTCATCCTGTCAAGTTGCATGAGTGAAGGCAACCCAAAAGGACCATGCAACTATCAAATCAAGTATAGTTATGGGCTTAGACACCTAATCCAACAGTCTCATACTTGGATAAGTTTAATAACTATGATTGCAAGTATGACTTCAAAATTTGATCTGCAATCGTAGCTTTCAAAAGCCGTTTGTCGAACTCTGATCTAATCAATGACGCGTCATTTAGATAAGTGATCAAATATTCCACCGTTCTACAAGATATCGTATAGACATGAGACTTGGATTATAATCATTCTCCCTGACCAAAGTTTGTTTCCCGACTTCCGGTTTATGACGACCGACTAATTGAACAAATCAAATCAGTCCAGGGTTGGTCAAGCTCTTAGGTGTCATCACTAAATCATCGAGGCCCACAAATATCGCTTTTATCCCATTTAGGGTAAAAGGAACGGATAAAATTCAACTCATATGCTTGTACTCTTTACTTATCAAATTATACACAACAATACGTTTTATAACATCAATTTACTGATGCGTTTACGTATTATCAGTGCACAACCAACTTGTAAACAACAACTCATATGTCTCTGTTTCAAGAATATAAGATATTATCATCTCACAATCACTCGTGATAAAATCCATGAAGTGATTCAAATTAGTGTGGGTTTAATCCAATACTCAAATCCTATTTCAGAAGTACTCATGAACACTGCAGCAAACATTTGCTATGTCTAAGCACTTAGACAATCTACAGTCGGATTCATGACAATCTTAACTCACTACTTACTTCCAAAATTATGATCGACTGTGGATGTTTGAGTAATCTTATTATTTGGGAAGTAAAACATGTGAAGTGAAACACAAGAATAACCTAATCCAATATGGTCTCAAAATTTTTGAATATAAATTACTTATTATTTAATCACCATATTAATCAGAACTTGTTCATTGTATAATGTTTCGAACAATCAACTTAATACTTGAATTAGAACATTAGTCATGACATGCACAAAAACCACACACTTTGTTTATCTATGGTCCTTCCTTTGTGAAACAGATCAATTGAACACATTTTCAATGATGTTCATTTTACAACTCCAAATCCTTAATATAAGTGTAAGAATACCAAATTGTTAATAGAATTTGTTAAAGTCTTAACTCACATGCAATGATCCTTTTGTAATGTCAAGGAACCAAAGTCACAGAGACTTGGCCAATGATATTACAAAGCATTCCATTGGAGATTGATTACAAAAAATTCCATGGAATGAAGTCTCACATTCAAGGAGCATTCCTTGAACATCCTTCTTGCATTAAAGTTTCTAGCTCGCACATATATTTCAATATCTAACTCCCATAATGGAAACATTTCCATATTTCCTTATGACTATCAATTTTGAATAAGAGTTACCTCTATTCAGAACACGTCAATATGGTCTGTTTATTACTATACTTCTAACTATCCACATATAACCAATCTTTTGGTAAACCTCAAAGTGTGCTTGATAAATGTTAATAACTTTAGTCATATCCGGTTCCAGTCCTTTTCCCTCTTAATGCTAAAGGCATTTAGAAAATCAGAATGAGTGAATATTATAGCATATGCAATCAATCCTATATTCGAAGCATATGGAATCCGATACACAATGTCTTACATAAAGACCTGATAGTCTCTTGCTATAATATTTCCATATATATATATATATATATATATATATATATATATATATATATATATATATTGAATCTTCCTATGCTAAATCACTTCAACATGATATTCATATATGTTCATGACTAAGTTCCATTAAAATTTCAATCTAAACTTTTAGATTTTAAATAAAGTATTAATACCCTCTCCTTTAAGCCTTACTATAACGAAACAATCTCCAAATTCTGCAACTTTGCAAATTTATAACTTTGTTTCCTATAAATAGCATTGCTAACTTGCAACACTTTACATAATGATCATGCTCCCACTAGCATAATAATTATATTCTTACCAGCATAACAATTATGCTCCCACTAGGTTTGACATGTATCTAGAAATCAACTAGACTTCTAGAAATCGATATCGATTGACTTTCTTGCCAAAGTCTAGATTTCTGATACGTGGTGCTTCGATAAGTCTTAATTAGACTTCTCAAAATCATACACCTTTCATTAGCCAACTCATGAGTGTATCTAAACCCTTCTAGAACTTATAGCAATAATGTAACATCCATAAATTCCACAAAAATTTTAAACGTTTTCAAACATCCAAAAAAACCATTTATTGCAAATTGTTTTCAAAATAGTTTGTCATCAGAGTAATTCCCAGAAATCATAACATAAAATATAAGGAGGTGCACGATCAAGCCTTCACCTTCGTGTGATCCTCTGAAGTACCTGAAACCATAAACCAAACTGTAAGCCCAAAGCTTAGTGAATTTCCTCCAAGATACTCATACGACAATAAACATACAACAACAACATACTATGGCCCAATCAACTGCCGGGTTGGAATGCCAACATACTGCGGGTCCAGTCATCCTCGGGATGGTATACCCTCGGCTAGGGATGAGAGTGGGTCCAAACCCGTACCAGTAGAATCGGACTCGGAAAACCCGAGAACAGGTTAACGGGATTTTGTAGGACTGAAAACCGGACCGGTATATAGGAACCAGTTCCGGTTCGGTTCCCGGTAAAGTGGGTCTAGAACCGGAAAACCCGGAAATATCAAAGTGGGTCGGATGGAACCGGGTAAAGTGGTCAAGAACCGGAAAACCCGGAAATATCAAAGTGGTTCGGATGGAACCAGGCAAAGTGGTTCTAGAACCGGAAAACCCGGGAAAACCAGAATTTTTTGGTAATTACTTAGTGGTTGAACTTTGAAAATATTCAACTTTGATATCCTAAATTCAGAGGACTGTAAGTCATTGAATATTAAACCAAAAATAATAAAATTATAGTCTAAAATTATGTACAAACTCTAAACTATATGTTTCAAAAACCTAATGATAATTCGGCTTCAAATGAATTAGATATGCATGTTTTAAAATTTCACAGAATACAAAAATAAAGCTGATAAAAAATCGCAGCTTTGATATCCCCACTTTGGGAGACTATAAATCAATGAATATGAAACCAAAAATGACAAAATTTCAGTTTAAAATAATGTACAAACTCTGTACTACACTTTGGAAAAAACCACATGCTATTCCAACTTCAAACGAATTAGATATGCATGTCTTAAAACTATCACAGAATACAAAGTAAGTTGAAAAACATAAAATTTCCAACTTTGATATCGTGACTTTGAGAGATAATAAGTCAATGAATATAAACCCAAAAATGACAAAATTATAGTCTAAAATCATGTACAAACTATAAGCTACACTCTAGAAAAAACCTCATGTTAATCCAACTTCAACCAAATGAGATATACATGTTTTAAAACTATCACAGAATACAAAAAAAAAACTGAAAAACATAAAACTTCAGGCTTTGATATCCCGACTTTGAGAGACTGTAAGTTAATGAATATAAACCCAAAAATGAAAAAAAAAATATAGTCTAAAATCATGTACAAACTATAAGCTACATTCTAGAAAAAACCTCATGCCAATCCGACTTTAATCGAATGAGATATGCATATTTTAAACTTTTCACAGAAATTGGTTCCGGACCCTAAAACCGGTCCTGATTCCTAACATGGTTCTGGTTCTTAAACCCGGTTTACCCGGACCCAAAACCCGGATTACCCGGAACCTGAATAGAGCCATTATTTAAACCCGGTACCCGGACCGATTTTACATATTCTGGTTCTAACTGTTCTGATTCCCAGTCCGATGCCGGTTCCGGTTCGATTTTCCGGTTCGAAATATCATCCCTAAGACGGAGGCTATATAGTAGCAACCACCATGGTTGGCTACCATAGTGGTTACCCATGCTTTACGGCCATAAAGTGCACACATACCAACGCATTCGACTCGTAGCAGCAACACATACACATAAACGAAATGAGACCAAAGCTTCTGATCGCCGACTAGGCGGCTGTTGACGTTGGAACAAGCAGAAACGACGATCAAGGGCCACCGACGACCACAACCGACATACACGACGTCAAACCACCGAAGAGAACGATGGAGAGGACAGAGAGAAGTGGTAGATGGCCATACCAGAAGCTTCTCAGTAACTCGCGACCCACGCATCAACGAACACGCCCATTCATTGGCCTTCAACGATCATCCCGGTTGCTCACGACGTCTCCGGTAGCGGAACTGTGGTGGCGTTCATCGGCAAAGCAGCAGCGGATGATGAAGCTCCGAAAGTGGTGGCGGCTGCAGAAGATGCGCTAGGTTTAGGGTTTACAAGAGGGAAGGGAAGCAGGTCTAAATCTCGTGTTCCTTTCAAACATTTGCTCAATTTCCAAGTTTGGTCCCTCGTCACAAGATCCTTTTCAACTTATCCTCAATAATTACCAACTAGCCCATGCCTTCATAAATATTTACAAAGTGACTCCGAAAATTACACTTAACCCCCACAATTCCAAAAATCATGACATTTAACTCCCATGGATAACATCCATAAATTATTATGGATTTAGGGCTTTAATAAAATAATAAAAAAATATCATTTACATATCAAGGCTTAGGGCTTATCATTTATTTACTTATTTAATTTAATTTAAATGAAATGTTACACTTTATGTTCGTTCATTTAACTAAAAGAACGATAATTTTTGTTCATGTTCGTTCATTTATTAAATAAATAAACATAAACGAACTTCCCGCCGAACAGTTTACGAACGGTTCACCAAACTTTCAGTTCGTTTACAGGCCTACATATAAGTGAATGATGTAAACAAAAAAACACATAAAAACATTAAATAATTATATTTGATGAACAAAACATTAAAAAATAACATTAAAAAATATATTTAAATAAAACGTCAAAAATATTAAAAGATTTCTAAACCACAAAAACAACAATAATTTAATAAGGCAAAAATAAATAATAATAATAATAATAATAATAATAATAATAATAATAATTTAAATATGATTTTATATAATTTAGATAATTGATCTAAAAAATAAAAATAATTTTATAAATAATCTATATTAATTCTATTAAATAAAGATAAAAGTAATTTTATAAATAATCTATATATATATATATATATATATATATATATATATATATATATATTATTGTTTTTATCTTTATTTTAATAGAATTAATATAGATTATTTATAAAATTATCTTTGAACAACTGAAGGAGAACTGTAACGCTCGATTCTAGGTATGAAATTATTTTTTAAACTGTCCATAGTGATTATCTTTGAACATGGTGTGTTGAAGCCTTAACACAACATGGTGTGTTGAAGCCTTAACACAACATGGCGTTAGGACTTTGGCCCGCGGAGTTTAATGAGTCCAAACGGCGTGTTGTAGTGTCTCAACATGGCGTGTAGGTGGCAGGAAAGGAAACCTAAATTTTAGGGTGTTGCACCCTATTTAAGCATCCTTATCTTCAGGGGCTGGCCTCTTTATCAACACCCAAAGTCTCCAAAACCCTAAATCAAGTTGTAGCCTGCACTATCAAGCATTTGAGCCTTTTAAGAGAGTTTAGTGCTCATTTTGTTCGTTGTGAAGGAGTTAGAAGATCTTGAAGTTGCAAAGCTTAGAGAAGAGTCTTGGATCCAAAACCTCTACCCATTTTGCAAGAAGTTTGAGGTATCAAGTTCTTATCTTGGTTTCTAGATGCTTAGATCTCTTTTTGGGTTAAATAGTTATGTTTTTAGCCATGGTTTGGATAAGTGTTGAGTTTAAGACGTCCCAAAGTCTTATTCTTCCATATCTAAGGTCTTCATGGGCTCCTTTGGCATAAGGGTGCCAACTTTACGGGGTTAGGGGCCTCATGCATTCACTAAGTCTTTTGTTAAGCTTTAGAGCTTCTCTTTGGCATGCATGAACATAAATTTGGCAACTTTACGTGGTCTTCTAGCTCTAAGGAGTCAGATCTGCATTTTGGGGTTATCTCTTTGAAGGTTAAGTGCTTAATGGTTAAGACTTCACTCTAATAAGCCTAGGGTTGGGTTTTGGAACCGTTTTGGTGGTTCTAGGGGTAAAGTTGGAAACTTTATCCTTCTAGATGTCATTTTGTTCAAGATCTGAACTTTGGAGCTCTTAAATTCGATGAAGGCAGCTTAATGTATTAAACTGTTGGATTTCAGCGAACACAACATGTTTGTTGGTAAATACGGCGTGCTGAGTCAACACGGACCGTTGACATTGATTTTTGACTTTTGACTTTTGTCTTTGACCAAGTTGGAGCTATATGGGGGGGGGGGGGGAGGATGTTGAGGCATTTGTAGTTGTATCTAAGGAATTGTTTTTGTTTAAGGGTTGGATAGAGCTCATATTTGGAGTCGGGACCTATTCAACTATCGTTCAACATTCGAGGTGAGTTTCCTCAATGGGATTAATGGGTCAAAGGCACCAATGTCGAACCTATTTGGTTATGTTAGGATGCTAGGAGTCTGCGTGACCCTTGCTAGTGTTATGTGATGCTATGTATACCGGGTGGGGCTCGATGTCAAGCAAGGTCTGAGGACTGGAACATATGCTAGTGTTTATGATTATTATATGTGTTAGCATGATTATGTGATATTGATTATAAGTGTATATCGGGCGAGGCCTAGTGACACGCGAGGCCTGAGAATAACAGATCTGTATACCGACCGAGGCTCGATGTCGGGCGAGGCCTGATTTTGGGTAAGGCCCGATGTCGGGCAGGGGCCCAACATGTAATTATGTATGGTATGGGGTAGTTTGGGGAACTCATTAAACTTTGTGCTTACAGTTTTCAATTTATGTTTCAGGTACTTCCAATGGCAAGGGGAAGAGCTCGGGTTGACTGCATTGCACACATCAATGAGATTCCACATATGTTATTTTACGCTGATTTTTTATGACAGTGATACATTGGTTTTGTTAAGATGTATGGATGATATTTGAAAAAACTATTTTATCTATTTTAAAATTTGAAAATTTTGACCATATTTTGGGATGTTTGAAGTTGGTATCAGAGCCTTAGTTTGAGGGATTCGGGCACACTCTCGGGTGTGTCTTAACTAAAACTAAGGATTTGGTGGGATTTTCAAAAGAAAAACGTTTTATAAAATGGATTTCTAAAAGAGATAAAGGGTGTGGTGAATGCAATCGACCGAGCTCAAGTGAGTTTTCCTAAATTACCCATACATATTATTTGCTATGAAATGTGAACCTGTACATTGTATGGTAGTTAGGGCTAAGGTTCTGCTCAGTTTTGCATGATAGTATGCTTGGAGAGATGCCTTTGTATGCCTGTTACATGAGCATGTAGATTTTCATGATAGTAATGATCAATCAGTGATAGGATGGCCTGATTAGGTTATGGTGGGTTCCGGTACTCGATGCTCGAATGTTGCTTGCTTTGTGCTTTTAAGGGTTCTAGCTAGTTTCAGATAACTAGTAAACGAATATGCTAAGTTACATATTATGGGAACTAAATAATTTTAGAAGGTTAGGTTTTAACTCTATTTCATAACTCTTGTTTGAGTCTAACCGTTGTAGTGTGAGACCTCTCATTCTAAGAATTATCTAGTTTTAGTAATATGTGATGATATTCGTGAGTTAGTTAAAGGAAGTTAGCAGAAATTTCTTCTGCAGCTGATGGCGGAGAGTGATGTGGGTATTGCCCTAGGAAAGCCTAGGATGAGATTTAGTGTTGAGAGCGGTATTAATGAAAAGTGACTTGGTGGAGTCAAAGCAATCGTTGAGTAAAGTACGGATAGATGTGGAACATAGTATGGGCCCGTACTATTGGAAGTAGAGGATTCGTACTTGATTCAAGGAGGATTGCAATAAGACCATGAAACTTGTAGAATTTGTGATACCTTGATATATTAATTGTGATGAGCATTCTGATGGTATCTATGATATATTTTCAGTATGGTGGTATTACTAGGCAGACCTACTGGCAGTTCTGGTGCTGGGCAGGGCTCAGGCTTAGGATCTGGAGTCGGGCAGCTCGATGAGCAAACTAGGGAGTTTATCTCGTCTGAGATTACTCATTCCATTCTTGACCATACTCCTGTTGTAACATCCTGTTTAGTTAATAAATAAATATATAAAATTTGATGAACGAATAGTTGCAATAAATTCATATTATTTAGGGGATTATTGGTTGTGGGAAGCCAAATGTTATAAATTGGATTATTCGGGAGTTAAAAAGGAATATTGGGATGTATTTTAAAAGATTATGGAGGCTAAGGGGGCTGATTAGTAACACTTCAGATTATTTTTGTAAGGATTTTAGAAGATGGGGACTGTTTAGTAAAATTCGGACTTATTTTGTAAAGAAATTCTAGGGGCAGGGTTTAAATGGTAAAATTCGAAGCCGCTGAAGTTAGTTTATCCGTCGCCGTCCTCCTCCTCCGGGTCCGAAGTATTGCTGCGCGGTGGGTGCTCATGTTTCGCCTGTATGTGAGTGTAAATCATTGTTTCCATCGTGTTTATTGTGTGTTTTGTTGGCTGCCCAATTGTTGAAGAGAGCCACCATGGCAGCTAACCATGGTGGCTGCCACCATTTTGTTTCTGCCACCTTTGACCACCATGTGTCAGGTGGCTGTGTGTACATATGGACGTGTGTGGGTTTATTCCAATGAAGAGTAGCATGAATTGTTTGTTAGCCGGAAAATCAAAGAAAGCCACCGCCACCACCGTGAGGTCGTGGCTGCCGCCATGTACCACTATGGGTGGGTGTATTTTAGAGTGTGTGTGTGTGTTTATTTTTGGGGTTTTTATTGTAATTTGTAACAAAAGATGGAATAATAGTAGAAATCTCAAAACCACCACCGTAGGGTGGTGGCTGCCGCCACCGGCCGCAGTGTCGGGTGGCGGTGTGCTTGCCTCGTTGAGTTCGATTCGTTTAGAGTGTTTGAAACCCTAATGGGCCTTGTAAGCCCTAATGGACCCTAATTAACCCAATAAAACCCTAATGGGCTTAATGATTTTCAAGTGGGCCTAATAGGCCCAACAAAGCCCTAATTAACCTAAAAGCCCAACAAATTGATAAATGAGCAAGTATTTGGGTTAGGAAACCCTAATGCCAATAAAACCCTAATTTGGGGAATTAATCGGGACACACAAGAATTATTTAATAACTTGAGATATTAAATAATATTCATTGGAAAAAAAGGAACCTAAGCAATATTGGACTTAATGGATTAAGTACTTAATGGGTTAAGTAAGAAACACTTAACCCTAATCATAATTTCATGTGAAGACCCTAATTTTAGGATTATGGGCTTGGACCTATCGGGACTCACATTTGGGCCATTAGAATGGAATCATGTATTAAGCCCAATCACACCATATGACTTATTTAGTAAAGTGAGGGACTTAATGGATTAAGTCTTTAATGGGTTAAGTGAGAAACACTTAATCCTAATTGTCATTTATGTGAAACCCTAATTTCACTTGGGCTTTGTGTTGGGGCTTTTCCTTTGGGATTTGGTAATTGGATTATTAATGGGCCATCCAAGAATAGTCATATAGACTATAATATGTTGATGGGCTTAGGGTAAGACCCATATGGGGGTGTGGGCCCAATTTGGAAAATTGGGCCGTGGACGGGCCATAGTTTGGGCCTTGATGATTATATGATGTTGGGCCTTAGAACAAGACCATGTAAAGGCTTAGGCCCAATTTAGAAATTTGGGTCATATGTTGGGCTTTGATTCCCAGTTGACTTTGGGCCTATGGATTGGGCCTTGGGCTTAAATAAGCCAAGCTTAGGGGTAATGTAGTAATTATCCAAAGTAGGTACTTATGGTTATGTAGTGGAGCCCAATTATTAATTGGGTATTGTTTGATGTTTACAGTTCGGGAATCTGTCATCCAGCAGTTGGGGTTGAGTCTGCGGGACTTCAGCAGTGTGGGATTGAGTCTGCGGGACTTCAGCAATGCCAGGTGAGTCTTCTCACCATACCCATGTTTCTAAGGCACCAAGGTCGGCCCATTATGTGATTATGATATATGTGTTAGTCATTATGTGATTTGATATGATATGTGATTATGTGTTTTGCATGAAACCCCCCCCCCCCCCCCGGGGGGGGGGGGGGGGGAGCCCGTGGCATTGGATGTAAGACCATGTGGGGTAGCCCATGGCATAGGATGTAAGACCATGTGGGGTAGCCCATGGCAGTCCTAGGTAAAGACCATATGGGGTGGCCCATGACATTGGATGTAAGACCATGTGGGGTAGCCCATGGCATTATTACAGGTTTTATGTATGCATGGCTTATGTGATATGTGTGTAGCTTTTATAGCTAACAGGATATATGATATGTATGTAGCTTTTATAGCTAACATGATATGTGATATGTGGATTGTGTGTGTGGTATGCTCTGGGAAACTCACTAACCTTCGTGCTTACAGGTTTTGTTTATGGTTTCAGGTACTTTATTTTCAAAGGAAAGGAGCCGGCTCGATCGCAGCGCATCACACTATGTTATCCACACATGAGATCTTTGGGATTACACTCTGATATTATTTTATGATGACATGCTTGATTATTCACACTGGTTTGACATGAGATATTATTATGAATTTTATACTCATGGTTTTAGGTAATGATAACTTAAATAAAACGAAATTTTTGGTCTTGAATTTTGGGTCGTTACACCTGTGATCTTCGACTCGGTCAAGGAGGGCATCACGGAGTTACTTGATGAGCGGATGAGCACCTTTCACACTGAGATGGTAGCTATGATGGGGACGCGTTCTTTGACAATCTGGGAGTTCTGGGCTTATGGGGCTACAAATTATCATGGGGAAAAGGACCTGATTATGAGCAAGCGGTGGTTAGCAAATGTTGCTAACTCTTTCCACACCAGTCGTTGCCCCGAGGGGGACAAGGTCAAATTAGCTTCCTGCCTTTTGAAGGACAAGGCACAACACTAGTGGGAGGAGGTTGGTCATGATGTGGGTGATGATGTTGTAGATGGGATGACCTGGGATGATTTTTCGACCAGGTTTTGAGCGGAGTTTTCATCGGTTATTGAGGTGCAGCAACTGGCATAGGAATTCCAGGATCTCCGGCAGACTTCCAAGACGGTGGCTGAGATCACCGTGATATTTAGGGAGAGGGAACTTTTGGTTCCGTAGTATGTGCTGAATAAGGAGATGAAGAAGGCCATATATCATGAGATGATGAGGAGAGACATTCGGCAGTTTGTGAGCCGATCCAGTTGCAAGACGCTGGAGGATATGATTGAGTAAGCCAGGGAGAGGGAGATAGATATGGAGATGGAGAGGAAGTGGAAGCCATATGAGGTTCAGATATCAGGGGGTTCGGGCAAGAGGCCCAAGGTATCAAATTTTAGATTGAAGGGCCATCAGGGTCATAGCCGTTGTGGAAAGTACGGCAGGACGCATGAGGGTTCGTGTAGTGGTAGTGGTGGTGGTTTTGGTTGCTTTAAGTGCGGACGGACTGGTCATTATAGCAGGGATTATACTACTACCACTATCCATGAATCATATTTGATTTGCTTTCATTACAATCAGAGGGGACACAAGAAGGTCCAATGTCCGAGTTTGGTTGCAGCAGGACCGGTGTCAGCACCCGCTCCTGCGACTTTTAGGATTACTAATGGCCGCCAGGCAGATGCGCCTATGGCGAAGAGCAGAGCTTTCCAGCTAACAGCAGAGGAGGCACATACAGCTCCTGATATAGTTACGGGTATGTATCTCCTTCTTATCTCTTTATTTATATTGAAATGCTCGCTCATGTTTATGTGTTTTATTTTAGGATCGTTCCTCGTGAACGGTATGTCTGCTTTAGTGTTATTCTATTCGGAGGATATCTGATCCTTTGTATTGCTTGCGCTTAGCAAGATATTTTCTGGAGCTCCGGGGGAATTGAATTGTTCTCTTGATGTTTCGATTGCTGATGATAGGACCATTTAGGCTGTAAGGGTTCATCAAGGGTGCACTCTTCAGTTATTTAGCGAGCAGCATCCGGTGGATTTGGTTCCCATACCTCTATACGGGAACAAGGTTATCGTGAGAATGGATTGGTTGAGCCCTAATGGAGCAATGATCGACTGTGAGCAGCAGTTAGTTAGGATTAGAACCCCAAGTGGGGGAGAGTTGGTGATTCAGGGTGAGAGACCGCATTGTGGGCTAGTTATGGGTTTTGCAGTGAGGGCCAGACGTTACCTTCATCCGGGTTACCTGGGTTTCGTTGCGTATGTCATGGATACCCAGGATAAGGGTAAGGCGATCGATGTGCTGATTGTGCGGGAGTATCCAGATGTGTTTCTGGAGGATTTGCCTGGGGTACTTCCAGAGAGGCAGGTGGAGTTCAGGATTGATCTGGTTCCAAGTGCGGCTCCGATAGCCAAAGTACCGTATCGGTTGGCTCTTCCAGATATGAAAGAGTTGTCTACACAGCTTCTGGAGCTGTTATACAAGGGATTTATTAGGCCGATCAGTTCGCCTTGGGGAGCACCGGTTCTGTTTGTGAAGAAGAAGGACGGGTCCCACCACATGTGTATCGACTACCATAAGTTGAGTAAGGCAACAGTGAAGAACTATTATCTACGCTAGAGGGTTGATGATCTCTTCGACCAGCTTCTGGGTGCGTCTTGATTCTCCAAGATTGACTTGCGATCGGGTTACCATCAGATGCGGTGCAGGGATGAGGATGTGCAGAAGACAGCTTTCCGGACTCGATATGGTTATTATAAGTTTGTGGTGATGCCTTTCCGGATTACCAATGCTCCAACCGCATTTATGGATCTCATGAACCGCATGTGTAGGCCGATGTTAGATCGGTCTGTGATAGTCTTTATTGATGATATCTTGTTTTATTCTAAGACTAAGGAGCAGCATGAGGAGCACTTGAGGGAAGTGCTTAAGAATTTGAGGAGGGAGAGACTTCTCTTAAAGTTCCAAGTGTGAGTTCTAGTTGCATGAGGTGCAATTTCTGGGGCAACTTGTCAACCAGAAGGGTATTTTGGTCAATCCGGCCAAGGTTGAGGCCGTGATGCAGTGGGAGGTTCCGAAGTCTCCATCTGAGATACAAATTTTTCTTGGTATGGCAGGTTACTATTAGAGATTCATCCAAGATATCTCCAAAATCATTGTTCCATAGACTTGACTGACTAAGAAGTCGATGACATTTCGTTGGGGGCCTGAGTAGCTCGCAGCTTTTGAGACTCTTAGACAGTGCTTGTGTGAGGCGCTGATTCTGACCCTGCCAGAGGGTGTTGATGATTTCGTGGTTTATTATGATGCCTTGGTCATGGGTTTAGGGGCATTCTTGATGTAGCAGGGTCGTGTGATCGCCTACGCTTCGAGGCACCTAAAGCCTCATAAGGCGAACTATTCGAAACATGATTTGGAGTTGGGGGCGTCTTTTTCGCCCTCAAGATTTGGCGGCATTACCTCTATGAGGTCCGGTGTACCATTTACACGGATCACAAGAGCTTGAGGTATCTAATGGACCAACAAATATGAACATGAGGCTGCGTTGATGGTTAGATGTGGTGAAGGATTATAATTGTGAGATCCTTTATTACCAAGGGAAGGCCAATGTGGTGGCCAATTCTCTCATCTTCAAGGCAGTCGTGGCTCCGATTATAGATATATATTTGAGGATGATTGTGATTACTCCGTTGTTGGAGTGGATACGTGAGGCTCAGGCAGATGCTATGAAGGAAGAGCACTGGAAGAGTGAGTGCATCGTGAACCAGGTGGCTTCCTTCGATTATGATAGCCGTGGATTGTTTACTCTGCATTGACGAGTCTATGTTCCATATTGGGGTGGTGTGCGCCAAATTCTGATGGAGGAGTCTCACAAATCAAGATTCTGCATTCATCCCGGGGCGACGAAGATGTATATGGATCTTCACCATGATTATTGGTGGCCCTGCATGAAGCAGGATGTGGCATTGTATGTGGAGCGGTGCTTGACTTGTAAGAAAGGCAAGGCCGAGTATCAGCGACCTCACGGCAAGATGCAGCCGTTGGATATTCATGTATGGAAATGGGAAGACATCACCAGGACTGCACATGGAGTGGATTCTATCTGGGTCATTATCGATCAATTGAACAAGAACGCGCATTTCATTCAGATCCAGTAGAATATTTTTGAAGAAAACTTGGTCGAGATTTATGTCTGGGAGGTGGTGGCACGTTAAGGGGTGTCGATATCAGTGGTCTCAGACAGGATTGTTTGTATTACTTCCAGGTTTTGGAAGCGGTTTCATGACGAGATGGGCACTCGTCTCCATTTTAGTACATGCTATGAATCCAAGACTATAAACCCTAATTATAGCATATGGAAATCAATATTAACATATAATTAGGTTTAAGATATTAACTTGATTGTTATGTAGCAATAACAATCCCAAATCTCCTTGAATTGACTTTGGAAGGCTTAGAGTCACAAGTGTCACTCCTCTAATGGCTCACAAACACCATAAGCAAGAGGATGAAGAGGAGAGAGGATAGAGGCTGCCCAAAACATGTTCTAACCCTATAAAAGAAGTTCCCCACGTTTTTGAGCCTTAAGGGTTCTATTTATAGTGAGGCTATTAGGGTTATCTAACAAGGAAACCCTAATTTGGTTGCTTAAGCCCTAAGCAACCCATAGACTCCTTCAATCAAGCCCTTGGACGATTTCCTTATGGGCTTCCCATAAGAATTCGTCCACCTCTTGATTCAAGACAATCCATGGCCCAAATTGCAATTATCTTATAATTACAATTCCAGTCCCTTAAGTTTAATTAATCTCTTTTAGTCACAAAACTAATTACTAATTAATTATTGACTAATATTAATTAAACAATATGATTTCTCCTTTAATATATCATTCCCATAATATATTAATAAATCATATTTAATCCTTTCTCTCCATAATTCATCCTATCAAGTTGCTTTGGTGAAGGCAACCCAAAAGGACCATGCACCATCGGGTCAAGTACATACCAAAATAGTTATGGACTTAGACACTAATCCAACAGTCTCCCACTTGGATAAGTCTAATAACTATTATGCGTATGACTTCAGATCCTGATATGCAATCGTAGCTTTCCAAAGCCTCTGTCAACTCTGATCCTATCAGATACGCGTGTCCTTAGATAAGGGATCATATATTCCTCCATTCTAGATATCATATGAGATATGATTTCAAATCATTCTCTTTGTACTATATCTCGATTCCCGATTCATGACGACTGACTAATTGAACAAATCAAATTAGCCCTAGCCTGGCCGAGCATTTACGTTTGTCATCACAAAATCATCGAGGTACCCAAAGATATCGCTTTTATCCTACCTTGAATAAAAGGAACGGATAAACTTTGATACAATGCTTGCTTGCACTGACTCACCGAATCACACACACCAATATTTTTTATAACACCAAGTTACTGGTGCGTTTACATATTGTCAATGTGCAACCGATTTGCAAGATACAACTCACACATCTTGGTTTCAAGAATATAAGATGTTATCGTCTCACCAATCACTCGTGATACAATTTCATGGAGTGATCAAAGTGAGCGTGGGTTTAATCCAATGCTCAAGTCATATTCATAAGCACTCATGAACGTTGCAGCAAACATTTGCTTATGTCTAATACTCTTTTAGACAATCCACACACACCAATTCACGACAGTCTTCATTCATATCTACTTCCAACATATGAACGACTGTGGCCCTTTCGAATAATTCGATTATTCTTAATAAATTCAATTATTCTGGAAGTCAAAACATGCAAATGTGAAACACAAGAATAATACTAATCCCATATGGCCTCAAACCTTTGAGTATAAATAAAACACCTTTTATTTATCACCATATCGATTACTCATTATTTGTCATTTCGGGTAATCAACTTCTTACTTGAATTATTACACTTGTCCCATGCTCCTAGCATGCACACAATGTTTACCTATGGTTCTTACTTTGTGAAATAGACCAAATTGAGCACATTTCCAATCATTCTCATTTCACAACTCCAAATCCTTTTTCCATAAGTGAAAGAATATCAAATTCTTGCTACTTATAGAATATGCTAGATTCTAACATTTTATGCAATTGTCCTTTCGTAATGTCACTGCACTAAAGTCACAAAGACTATTGTCAATGATATTACAAAGTCCTCTATCGGAGATTGTTACAAGACAATTCCATAGATGTGATGTCTCTCACTCAAAGTACTTTCTTTGAACATCCTTTTGCATAGAAGTTTCTAATCTAGTCATAGATTTCTCAATATTCAATTCCCAATATGGACACACTTCCATATGTTCCATATGACAACTCATTCTTAATAGAATCTTTTCTATTCATGATGAAGTTGATATGGTCCATCCAATATGGAAACATTTCCATAATTTCCATATGACAACTCATTCTTAATAGAATCTTTTCTATTCATAATAATGTCGATATGATCCATACCATGCTTCTAACTACTCACAACCGACCAATCCTCGTCAAACTTTGGATTGTCCTTTGATAGTTGTTTAATTGTTTTAGTCAAAACCAATTCTAGTCCCTTTTCCCTCTAAATGCGCTCGACATTTGGAAAATTTTAGAATGGTCAAACATTAAAGCATCTGCAATCGATCCTATGTCCAAAGCGTATGGGACACGATGCACAATGTTTTATTTGCTATGTTTTCAAAATTCGAATTGTGAAGAGGAATGTCGTAATCATAATCGAAATTTTAAGAACACACTATGTACCTTTGACTAAATTTATTAACATTTCTCAACCTAATCCTTTAGATTTGAAATGAAGCATAATATTCTCTCCCTTAATTATAGCAAAACAACTTTATAACTCTTACTACTTTGCAAGGTATAACTCTTGTTTTCTATAATTAATATTGCCAACTTGCAATACGTGCCTTAATAATCATACAATCATAACATTTATGCTCCCACTATCATGATGATTATTATAAAACATAACACTTATGCTCCCACTAGCTTCGACATGTATTCATAAACATCTTAACTTTCAGAAAAACAATGCTTATTGAATTTCTTAAGTTCATGTTTCTAATACTTAGTGCTTTGATAATCTTTTATCAAGGTTTCTTAAACTTATACACCTTTGCCTTCGATAGTTCATATGTGTGTCTAAACAATTAAGACTAATTGCCAAACCTCACAATTCAAATTATGGAAAGGGATACCGTAACCATAATCGAATTCGAGAATGCAATTTTACAATCACTATCTTCTTAAATCTTTCTTAGTGAAAGCATTTCCTCACAATCATTTTCATGAAGGAGGAAATCTTATGACACTTAGATTTGAGCGGTGTATGTGTTCCTATCCATGTGAATTTGTTGAAACTAAGGTTTACGACAAATTCAAACTCATATGGACCGATCTTTCTTAATCTTGATTTCTTGCCTTATGGTAGCACAACTGCCCACCATGTCTTCCAAGCAGTTAAGCAGCTCACCCTGTCCTATCAATGTACCTTTCATTGATTAAGGTCCTTTGCCTTTTATGCGTTCAAAATGAGAACTCATAGAACTCACATGCATAATTAACTCAATTGGAACAACACAGAAACAAAATAATGTCAACACGATAGGTTGTAAACCTCAACTCGTGTGCTAGTGATGATCGATAAGGTTTATTTGATTTGTTCTTGAAACCTTTCAAGACCATTAAGACTCCCACTTACTCCTTGTCATATAAGATTCTCTTGTCAATAAACATTTCTTGACAAACAAATATTCAAGAGTTAGTGTAGTTTTTATCAAACTCTTCATAAATTGGTCCTAGTTGGTCTTTGTCTTCTCCAAGACATCACAACTTTCCACATTTGATGAATGTTATAAACCTTTTAATACTTGTCACTCATTGTCACAATCTTAACTCTAAGACTTGTTTTGGAACGAAGTATGATTGACTTCTTGATTTAACCATTTCTTCAATTCTTGATTCCTCTTCTTAGACATACAATTGTACTAAGACTCATTAAGAGGATCAATTGAGATATGGTTCTTAATCATTAAGACCTATCATAAAGCATAAAAGGTACTCTCTCATCTTCTTAGAATGGAGAAACTTTTATCTTTCTGCCTACTTGATTCTTCTTATTCGTTCTGCTATTGATCTAAACCCTTTAATCAATTGAGAATTACACTTAATCTTGTAAGTATAATCATATTTACTAAACCTTTAGTAAATCATGACGAATATCTTTGTTACTCTTATGGTGGACTTGATCAAAACGCAACTTTGTGTATTCGATCTCCAAGTCCTTCACTTGACACTTTGTCAATGAATTAGTCTAATTTCCAAATATGAAATTTCTCATTCATCGTGCAACCAAGTTGCATGATTCCAAATTTCTGTCCAATTGAAACTTGGGCGATGAGAAACTCTCCCTATTTGGTAAATTTTTTGACTTTTCCATAAACATCATAAATAAGAATCATATCCATTTGTTGTAGAAATATGCAAACATCAATTTTCATAATGATTTCATTGCAAGGAAATAAACAAATAAATAAATAAGTCAAACAAAAATTTATTTTATTTATAAAAGCAGCGGAAAACATTTGTCCTTACAATGCAAAATCCATTGAAAACTATGTATCTCAAAAGAAATAAATTTCTAACAACTCTATCATAACTATCTAAGCTCAAAATCTAATCTTCAAGTCCATGCGATCAAGATCCATTCCTTGTGATTAGATTCATCTTGCTCTTTCACCAAGCTTCCTTTCTTTTCACCGATCCTGTAAAACATTCAAATGCAATCTTATTACATTATGTATTAAGAATTAATGAATAGGAACTTAATGGAGTTAGATAGTGGATTTTACCTGAAGCGCAGCCATACTCTTTGACTCTCCCATCTTCTGGACTCTTCAGACTCTTTGGGCAGACTTGTATCCAATGCCCTTTCTTTTGGCAGCAAACGCAGGTCGGTTCTCCTAGAACGTCCTCGGAAGCATGGTCGGTTGACTTTTCCAACAAATACGCTTCATTGTTTCGCCAAATCATTTATGATTCAGCAGCAATGAGCATGTAAGTTAGGTCAATGAGGTTGTCGTCATGATCCATCATATAATACTTTCTTTTGAACTCATTATATGATTTAGGAAGTGACTGCAAAACCCAATTTACAGCCAAATCATATGGGAATGACACACCCAACATTATTAACCTATCAATGTGTGATTTCATTCTTAGAACGTGGGCACACACGGGTTTACCATGTTCATGTTTCATTTCCAATAGGGCCTTAGTGATATTGAACCTTTCAATTCTTCGATCTTGTGGGTTGGGGAGAACAATAGGAGGAGGAGGAGGAAGTGAAGCATGATTTCTCGTTCCTCGATTGAATCGTGGAATACCATCTTCATGTGGAATGCTTGTTCCATGGGATTTGGGAAGACCATAGTTGTCGAACTTTGACATCTACAAAACGGGAGAAAAACAAATTCAAGTTAGTTGATTGATTGAGTCCTTAGTAAATCACCCAAATGAGATACTAAGGCTAGGACCCAACACAATATTCCACAACTCGGGAGAGGGATGCCGTAACCCTAATTGAAGAATATTTGAAGGTAAGTGAATGACGATTCACTAATTTCCACCACGAAAAAAAGAAATTTTAAGTTTTAAATCTATGAAAACTCCTAGATCCTTTGAGATTCATTGAACTTTCAATGGCATGTTTAAATCTCGATATGCCCCTCTTGTTTGTGACTGGGATGCCGAGGATCACAAAGCGGGTGTGAATAACCATGCAAACTTACATGGTGCCCTCACATGTTACAGTCACCCATTCGATGTGCCGGTAAACCACACACGCTCCACCGAACTATGACAAACATTGAGTCACCCTTTGCTACCTTTGCTTAGAACCATTTAGTGTGCCGGTAAACCACACACGCTCCACTAACGTCTTTGCAAGGGCACAAAGTGTAATTTCATGGAATTGCATCAATTCACTTTTGCCTAAGTAACTAAGATTGGGAATTTTATGAAAACATTTAGTTACTTTAATAATTCATTATACTTATAATGGAAGGTTTCGTCCTATCCTACCCGTTCGGCTAACGACCCTCCACTAGTCAAGAGTGCGGTGGGTAAGAGTGGATACCCATTCAATCGCCATTTTATAGGCAATTTCCTTAAACACCCCTTATAGACTAGCTTCGTGAATGAGGCCTACTAATAGTAAGACTGAATTTTACTCATACATATATAATGTTAGACTTTTAATGTTATATATATAGTATAGGGTGTATTTTACACTTTTAAAATATTAGGTGGTCAAATTTAACAATTATACTTTTAATTCAATTAAATTTTAAACCTAAACTTTTATGGATTTATTAAACCTCTTTTAATTATACACCTTAATTAATTAATAAAACCATAAGGGTGTGATTTGAACTTTTTTCAAAACTATACTAGAGTTTTAGAATTTAACATTCCTAATTAAACATTTTAATCAACTTTTAAATTCCAAATCTTGAGGGCAAGTTTTGAAACATTTCAACACATTAGGGTTTAGAATTTAAATATACATCAAAATTAAACTATTAATCAAAATTTAAATTCCAAAACTTGAGGGCAAGTTTTGAAACCTTTTTCAAAACATTTGGGTTTCAACTATTTAAATTTGAAGACAACAAAACTTTTGGGTTCAAATTTAAACTATAAAACCTAAGGGGAAAATATGAAACTTTTCAAAGCACAAGTATCAAATAACAAATAATCTAAATTAACATTTAATCACATAATTATCCATATTTGATTTATTTAATGATTTCTTGCAAAACAATTTATCAATTTAATCAAAATAATCAATCAATTATCACATAAGGAAACAAATATTTTATTAATTGATAAATATCTTCAATTAGATCAAGAATATAGTCAAATATATCATAAAATCGGATTTATATTGATCTAATATGATAAGGTAACTATCCATAAGGAAAAAACAGCAAGAAATCATGAAATATCCCCATCTGACGAGTTGACTCGTCGAGTCAGGCTTGGACTCATCGAGTCTACATGGACTCGGCGAGTTCAGCTATGGACTCGGCGAGTTCAGCTATGGACTCGGCGAGTCCAGCCTCCAGAAACCAAAAAACGAATTTTTTGAACATGTAATGCATCAATACAATTGAAACCAAGCTAGGCTCTGATACCACTGATGGGTTTTGGTCATAAGACATCCTATATGCTCATACAAACCCTAATGCTTGGATCTAGGTTTCTCTATTGTACATGCTATGAATCCAAGACTATAAACCCTAATTCTAGCATATGGAAATCAATATTAACATATAATTAGGTTTAAGATATTACCTTGATTGTTATGTAGCAATAACAATCCCAAATCTCCTTGAATTGACTTTGGAAGGCTTAGAGTCACAAGTGTCACTCCTCTAATGGCTCACAAACACCATAAGCAAGAGGATGAAGAGGAGAGAGGATAGAGGCTGCCCAAAACGTGTTCTAACCCTAGAAAAGAATTTCCTCACGTTTTTGAGCCTTAAGGGTTCTATTTATAGTGAGGCTATTAGGGTTATCTAACAAGGAAACCCTAATTTGGTTGCTTAAGCCCTAAGCAACCCATAGACTCCTTCAATCAAGCCCTTGGACGATTTCCTTATGGGCTTCCCATAAGAATTCGTCCACCTCTTGATTCAAGACAATCCATGGCCCAAATTGCAATTATCTTATAATTACAATTCCAGTCCCTTAAGTTTAATTAATCTCTTTTAGTCACAAAACTAATTACTAATTAATTATTGACTAATATTAATTAAACAATATGATTTCTCCTTTAATATATCATTCCCATAATATATTAATAAATCATATTTAATCCTTTCTCTCCATAATTCATCCTATCAAGTTGCTTTGGTGAAGGCAACCCAAAAGGACCATGCACCATCGGGTCAAGTACATACCAAAATAGTTATGGACTTAGACACTAATCCAACAAAGGGGTGCCGGTATCAGTGGTCTCAGACAGGATTGTTTGTATTACTTCCAGGTTTTGGAAGCGGTTTCATGACGAGATGGGCACTCATCTCCATTTTAGTACAACAATTCATCCGCAGAACGATGGTCAAAGTGAGCGGACTATTCAGACTCTTGAGGATATGTTGCGTGCATATGTGTTGGATTTTGGTGAGTGTTGGGATATGTATCTTTCGTTAGCAGAATTTTTGTATAACAACAGGTATCACACTAGCATTAATTGACCTCCTTTTGAAATGCTCTATGGAAGGAAATGCAGGACCCCGATTTGTTGGGGCGAGGTCGGCCTGCGAGTTATGCAGAGTACCAAAGTGTTACTCAATACAACTGAGCTGGTTCAACAGATTCGAAGCAAGCTCCAGATAGCTCTGAGTCGGCAGAAGAGTCATACCGACAAACGTCGGTCAGACTTGGAGTTCCAGGTAGGAGATATGTTTCTCCAGAAGGTGTCACCTTCGAAAGGTGTAATTCAGTTCAAGAAGCAGGGCAAGTTGGGTCCCAGTTACATTGGTCCTTTCAGGGTTATGACTCGGGTGGGCCGAGTTGCTTATCGCTTGAATCTTCAAGCCGACCTCCACTAGATTCATAGTACTTTCCATATCTATCAGCTGTAGAAGTGTTTAGTGGATGATTTTGCAGTGGTACCTTTTTAGGATATTCAGGTGGATGACCGCTTGAATTATATTGAGAGACTGGTGGCAATTTTAGATCGGAAGACAAAGACCTTGAGGAACAAGGTTATGGAGCTGGTGAAGATGCAGTGGTTGCACCGTAAGGGATCAGAGTGGACCTGAGAGCTAGAGGGTGAGATGAGGGAGCACTACCCGGAGTTGTTTGAGTCAGTAGAATTCGAGGATGACGTTTGATTCAAGTGGTGGAGAATTGTAACGCTCGATTCCAGGTAAGAAATTATTTTTTAAAATGTTCATGGCTTGTCTTTGAACACGGCGTGTTGAAGCCTCAACACGGCGTGGCGTCAGGACTTTGGCCCACAAAAGTTAATGATTCAACACACCGTGTTGTGTTATCTCAACACGGCGTGTTGGTGGCAGGGAAAGAAACCCTAATTTTAGGGTGCTGCACCCTATTTAAGCATCCTTATCTTCAGGGGTTGACCTCTTTATCAGCACCCAAAGTCTCTAGAACCCTAAATCGAGTTGTAGCCTCCATTTTCAAGCATTTAATCCTTTTAAGAGAGTTTAGTGTTCATTTATTCATTGTGAAGGAGTTAGAAGATCTTGAAGTTGCAAAGCTTGGAGAAGGAAGTCTTGGATCCAGAGCCTCTGCCTATTTTACAAGAATTTTGAGGTATCAAGTTCTTATCTTGGTTACTAGATGCTTAGATCTCTTTTTGGGTTAAATAGTAATGTTTTTAGCCATGGTTTGGATGGATGTTGAGTTTAGGACGTCTCAAAGGTTTATTCTTTCATATCTAAGGTCTTCATGAGCTCCTTTGGCATAAAGGTGCCGACTTTATGGACTTAGGGGCCTCATGCATTCACTAAGTCTTTTTTTAAGCTTTAGAGCTTCTCTTTGGCATGCATGGGCGTAAAGTTGGCAACTTTATGTGGTCTTCCAACTCTAATAAGCCAAGGGTTGGGTTTTAGACTCGTTTTGGTGGTTTCTAGGGGTAAAGTTGGAAAATTTACCCTTCTAGATATAATTTTGGTCGAGATCTGAGCTTTGGAGCTCTTAGATTCGATGAAGGTAGCTTAATGTATTAAGTTGTTCAATTTCAACGAATACGGCGTGTTTATTGGTAAACACGGAGTGTTGGCTTGGCTTTTCCTGACTATTGAAGTTGATGGAGAAACATGACGTGTTGAAGGATAACATGGTGTGTTCGGTCAACACTGATTGTTGACCTTGACTTTTTTATTTGACCAAGTTGTACCTATAGGGGGGATGTTGAGGCATTTTGAGTTTTATCTAACGAGTTGTTTTTGTTTAGGGGTTGGTTAGAGCTGAGATTCGGAGTTGGGAACTATTCAATTATCGTTCAACATTTTAGGTGAGTTTCCTCACTAGGAATAACGGGTCTAAGCTACAATTGTTGGCCCTATTTGGTAATGTTAGGATGCTAGGATTATGCATGAACTTTGCATGTGGTATGTACTGCTATGTATACTGGGCGGGACTCAATGCCAAGCGAGGCCTGAGGATTGGAACAGATGCTAGTGTTTATGATTATTATATGTGTTAGCATGATTATGTGGTATTTATTATATGTGTATATTGGGCGAGGCCCAGTGACAAGCGAGGCCTGCGCATAACATATCTATATACCGAGCGAGGCTCGATGTCGGGCGGGGCCCAATGTTGAGCGAGGCTCGATGTCGGGTGGGGACCGATGCTGAGCGAGGCCCGATGTTGGACAGGGGCCCAGTATGTGATTATGTATGGCATGGGGTAGTTTGGGGAACTCACTAAACTTTGTGCTTACAGTTTTTAGTTTATGTTTCAGGTACTTCTAATGGCAAAGGGAAGAGCTCGGGTTGACTACATCGCACACACCATTGAGATTTTGCATATGTTATTTTACTCTAATTTTTTATGACATTGATGCATTGTTTTCTTGAGATGTATGGATGATATTTGAAAACACTATTTTATCTATTTTAAAATTTGAAATTTTGGGGACTACATTTTGGGATGTTTCTCTCTCTCTCTCTCTCTCTCTCTCTCTCTATATATATATATATATATATATATATATATATATATATATATATAATGTTAAAAGAAAAAGAAAGAAGAAAGAAAGGGTAATTTGGTCTTTTTATAGGGATCAAGGACCAATAATGCAATTTTAACAAACCACGGCGATGTAACCTATCAAATTTTAAACATAAGGACCAATACCGAGAATTCGACCAAACCACAGGGACCATTTCTATAACTTACTATATTATTTTTGTATCATAAAATTTTGAATTAAATTATTTTGAATCAAATTATTTTTTAACCATATGATTTTGGATCAATAATATACTTAATTAAATAAAGTTTTGTTCAAAAATTAAATTATGGATAATTTTATATTTTGAGTCATTTAATTTTGAATCATAATAGATATAATTAAAAATTATGAAATATTTTAATATAAATTTTTTTAGATCATAACAAATTAAGGAACATAAATAAGTTGAATATTTTTTTTAAATGATAAATATTTTAAATCATCACATGTTGGATATATTATATTCAACATTTTTTGAAAAAACTAATATTTCTTAAATTAAAAATAAACTGTTCAAAAGCTTATTTTTGAATTTTTTTTTACAAAGTCACTAGTATAATGAGTAGAAGTATCTTTTAAATTTTCATAGTTTTTGGAGAACTTTTTCTGGGTTTTTTATTTAAAAAAATATTTTTTTTTTTCCAAAATTTCATGATTATATTAGTTTTATAGAGAATTAAATTTTAAAAGAGGGGGAGGGGGTTAAAGGCTCATGGATTCATTGTTTTTCTTGAGATGCATTGTTGATATTTGAAAACACTTTTTTATCTATTTTAAAAATTAAAATTTTTGGGACTAAATTTTTTGGATGTTTTATGGAAAACAAAAAAACCCTAAAAATGCATAAAAAAAACTTAGATATCACAAAAAAAAAATTGAATTTTTTTTTTTAAAAAAAAAATCGCAGTTTTTTCTTTAAATTCATTGAAAAAAAAAATAAAAAAAATTCAAAAAATCTTTCAGCAAATTTGTATAGAAAGTTTCGAGTTTTTACAAAAAAAAAAAAAATTAGAAAAAAAAGTTTTGTGATCTCTAAGTATTTTTTTTATGCAATTTTATGATTTTTAGGGTTTTTTGTTTTCCAAATAACATTATTGTAACACCCGTTTATTTATAAATAAATAAATAAATCAATGAGCGAATAGTAGCCCAAAAATAAATAATTATATATCAAAGGATGGTCTCGAGGGGCTAACTGTCATAAATTTAGAAGTTGAGGACTAAAGGGTGAATTCTGGACCTTAAATGAAAAGAATTCGTCAAGAAAGGGGTAATTTTGTAAATTATGTATTAGTTTTGTAAAGAATTTTAAAGATAGGGGTTGTTTAGTAACAATTGGGCTTATTATGAAAAGAATGTTACGAGTTGGGGTCTAAAAGGTAAAATCTGGATCTACTTTGAAATAAATAAGAGTTGGAGGGACCTATCTTGCCATTATGGTAATACGTTTGTGTTCATCGGATATATATATTGGATATGAAACCCTAACCCTAGCAACTATGTAACAGCCGTCACCCCTTCCCCCCTTATACCTCCTAGTCGTCGGCCGCTACCACCACCCATCTAGTTCGTGTTTCCGACCAGCTTGAGGCCGCCAAGCGAACACCGGCCAACCTCTGTTGTCATCTAGTTCCCGACGAATACGAAGGCTGCTATCCTCTATCCTCCTGTCGCTGCCTTCATGTCCGGTGGAAGGGAGATGTCGAGTCGTCGTTGTGGTCGAGTTTTCCCAACCGCCAGTGGAAGCCGTAACCACCGCCATGGCGTGCGCTGCTGCTGCTGCCCTTCGACGACGACGGACGAAGATGAGCGCCTTCATGATGTGGTCGCCGGAGGCGTAATCAAATCGTGAAGGTGCCGCCGCCAGTTACTGTTACGTTGTCTCGGGTCCACTGCCGTCGTTAGCTGCTTCTGTGATGCCTTCGAGCTCCACCCGTCGCCGCCATGTGGCTGTCATCGCTAATCTTGTCACCGGCCGCCATTCCTTCCACTTTCCGGTGTCGCTACCATTGTGAAATAGCTCTCACCGCCGCCATGAGCCACCAGGTGGGTGGCTGGAGTGTAGTCTATATTTTGGAGTGTGTGTGTGTGTATTTTGTGTGGATGGGAAAACCTAAAAAGCCACTGCCACCACCGTGAGGTGGTGGCTGCCACCTTGTACCACCACCGACCACCACAAGGGTGGTTATGGGTGTGTGTTATTTTTTTAGTATAATGTGTGTGTGTGTTATTTCGTGAGTTCATTGTAAATTGTAAAAGAAAATGGAATAATGAGAAAGAAACCATAACCACCACCGTGAGGTGGTGGCTGCCGCCACCAGCCGTCGTGTCGGGTGGCGGTGTGCCTTGTCTCGATTCTGTTGATTCGTTTGGAGGGTTTGAAACCCTAATGGGCCCAAGGAAGCCCTAATGGGCCTAATAAGACTTAATGGGCTTAATAAAACCTTAATGGACCCTAATAAAACCCTAATGGGCTTAATGGCATTCTAGTGGGCCTAGTAGGCCCAATAAACCCTTAATTGATCTAGAAGCCCAACAAGTTAATAAATGGGTTAGTCTTTGGGTTGGAAAACACTAATGCCAATTAAACTCTAAATTTTGAGAATTAATCGGGAAGCACACGAGAATTATTTAATAACTTGAGATATTAAATAATAAACTTTGGCAAAGATTAATCTAAGCGATAATGGACTTAATGGATTAAGTCCTTAATGGGTTAAGTAGGAAACTTAACCCTAATCATCATTTTATGGAAAACCCTAATTTCACTTGGGTTTATTGTTGGGCCTTCCTTTTGGGCCTTGATGATCGGGTTATTAATGGGCCATCTAAAGTCAAGCAATTAGACTAGAATAATTTAATGGGCCTAGGGTAAGGCCCATGTAAGGGGCTTGGGCCCAATTTGGAAAATTGGGCCATAGTTTGGGCCTTAATGATTATATGATGTTGGGCCTCAGAATGAGACCATGTATAGGCCTAGGCCTAATTTGGAAATTGGTCCATGTGTTGGGCTTTGATTTCCTAGTTGACTTTGGGCCTACGGGTTGGGCCTTGGGCTTGAATAAGCCAAGCTTGGGGTAATGTAATTATCCAAAGTAAGTGTTTATGGTTATGTAGTGGGACCCAATTATTAATTGGGTGATGTTTTGATATTGACAGATCGGGAATCTGTCATCCAGCAGCTGGGGTTGAGTCTGCGGGACTTCATCAGTGTGGGATTGTGTCTACGGGACTTCAGCAGTGTGAGGTGAGTTACCTTCCAGTAGCGGTGGGTCTACGGCCACAATGTCGGCCCACCAGTAGGATTTGTATGTTAGATGATTGTCTTTGTGATATCATATAGGTTTGCTACTACCTGATATGTTATATGCTGACATGATATGTTATATGTGATAGTAGTAGAGTTCGGTTGTTAGGACCGAAGGGTAGGTCAGACACCCAAGATATGTCTAGCAGCATGTGATGATATGTTTATATGTTGGCATGATGTGTTATATGTGATAGTGGTAGTAGGAGGGGAATAGTCCCCAAGTTCGGTTGTTAGGACCGAAGGGTAGTTCGGACACCCCAGGTATGTCTGATAGTATGTTTGTGTTATGATATTTGTGATAGTAGCTGAGTGTGGGCAAGGCCCGTATCTCAGAGATAGTGGAGTGTGGGCGAGGCCCGTACCTCCATGAGTGTGGGCGAGGCCCGTATCTCCTAGCTGTTTAGTATATGATTGTATATACTTGCATGTTATGGTTTAGTAGTTGAGTGTGGGCGAGGCCCATATCTCAGAGATAGTGGAGAGTGGGCGAGGCCCGTATCTCCCAGCTAGTGGAGTGTGGGCGAGGCCCGTACCTCCATGAGTGTGGGCGAGACCCGTATCTCCTAGCTGTCATTATATGATTGTATGTTATGTGGTATGATGGGGGGGAACTCACTAAGCTTCGTGCTTATAGTTTTCAGTTTTGGTTTCAGGTACTTCGTGTTTAAAGGAAAGGAGCCGGCTTGATCGCACCGCATCACACTATGGTTTTCCGCGCATGAGATCTTTGGGATTACACTCTGATATTGTTTTATGATAAAACGTTTGATTATTCATGCTCGGTTTTGACATGACATGGTATTACAGATGTTTTATCACACTGTTGGTTTTATAATGACGTATTTAAAAATGAAACTTTTGGCCTGTATTTTTGGGATGTTATATATATATATATAAGGGTTATATGGAAAAAAAAAACCCTAAAAATCATAAAAATGCATACAAAAAATACTTAGAGATCATAAATCTTTTTTTTTTACTTTATATTCTTAAAAATCGCATCTTTTTTTATAAATTCATTGAAAAAAAATTAAAAAATCGATTTTTTATTTTTTTATCTTTTTGTTTTTTTTTTCAAAAAAAATTTCAGCGAATTTATATAAAAATGTGCGGTTTTAAAGAATATAAATTCAAAAAAAAAGATTTGTGATCTGTGAGTAGTTTTTATGCATTTTTATGATTTTTAGGGTTTATATATATACATATATATATATATATATATATATAATGTTAAAAGAAAAAGAAAAATTAAAAAAAATGGTAATTTGGTCTTTTTATAAGGATCAAGGACCAATAGTGCAATATTCACAAGCCACGGGGATGTAACCTATCAAATTTTAAACTTAATGACCAATACTGAGAATTCGACCAAACTAAAGGGACCATTTCTATAATACTCTATTATTTTTGTTACATAAAATTTTGAATTATAATATTTTGAATTAAATTATTTTTTAACCATATAGTTTTGGATCAATAATATATGTAATTAAACAAAGTTTTTGTTCAAAAAATTAAATTATGGATCATTATATATTTTGAGTCATTTAATTTTGAATCATAATAGATATAATTAAGAATTATAAAATATTTTAATCTAAAATTTTTTAGATTATAACAGAATAAGGAATATTAATAAGTTGAATTAAAAGTTTTTTTAATGATAAATATTGTAAATCATCACATGTTGGATATATTATATTCAACATTTTTTTGAAAAAACTAATATTTCTTTAATTAAAAATAAACTCTTCAAAAGCTTATTTTCAAAAAAATTCTTTTCATAAAGTTGATAGTATAATGAGTAGAAGTATCCCTTAATTTTCATAGTTTTTTAATAAAAAAATATTTTTTCCAAATTTTCATGATTATACTAATTGTATAGTGAATTAAATTTTAAACTTTGGTTTTTTTATTTTTTTCAATGAAAAAATAAATGTTATGACCAACTAACAAAGTGGGTGAAAAAAAATAAACCTACCAGCTAATGGCTAGCTTGGGACAGGTGACAGAGAGAAAAAGACCGCGGGGAGGGGGGGGGGGGTGTTAAAGGCACATGGATGGCGGAAATTGCTTTTTTTTTTCTTTTTCATTTAAAACCTAAATATTTTAACGTTCGTTGGAAACTATCGATATCTCGTACATAATTACTAAAACGCCATATCATCTTGAGGGAAATTGTTTTTTTTTTTTTTGCTTTTTTCTTTTCCATTTTGACCCCCAAATCTTTTAACACCCGTCGGAAATTATTAATATCTCGTACATAATTACTAAAACGTCATATCATCTCGTCGGATATTGCCGATAAACAAAATCAAATCTCCACATTTTATTTTTTCAATCCTTTCACAATGATTTGTCCTTAGAATCCTGACTTATTTTTGAGTTCTCATCCAATCCAACTTTTATATATATATATATATATATATATATATATATATATATATATATATATATATATATATATATATATATATATATATATATATATATATATATATATATATATATATATATATATATATATATATATATATATATATATATATATATAGGGTTGAGATTGGTTGAGAACTCATAGTTTCCCGAGAACTAAAAGTGGAACGTTAGATTAAAACTAATTCATTAAGGCCATGATTGTAATCCTATCAATCTCATTTAACGTTTAATTTTTGTGTTATTGTAAATATTAATAGAAATGTCTAAAAAATTACATAACAAATCAAAATTTTGGATTTTTTTAAAAGTAATATTTATTCAGTTTTTTTAAAGTGCAGATTTTTTAATTTTTTAAAGAAAATATGAATTTTTGAAAAAAAAAAATTAAATTTTTTTTAAAAGCTGCAATTTTTTTAAAAGCATTTAAAAATCAATAAAATAAAATAAAATAAACTAGGATATTTAAAAATCACTATAATTTTTTAACCAAAAAAATCAACATTTTTGGTACATTTATGCATATATTTACAAATGCATATATGCATATTTCATATACTATAATATTTGTAAGAAAATCATAAGAAAACTTATTTTATTTACTAATCTATAAACACAATACAATAAGTATTATATTCGATACAATATAAAAATATAAAAAAACAAAAAAATGTTACAAAATTTCAAAGCATTTTCATATATATTATCGTGTCAATATTTTCATATTTTCTTCAATTTATCATTTTTCACCTCTTCAATATTCACCATAAATTCTTCCAAATCTTAAGGGTTTTTTCGAAAATAATCACCAATTTTAAAAAAAAAATTGTTAGCTTGATCTAAGAAAATTTAAAAAAATGAAGTTTTTTGTGGTAAAAATCTTTAAAAAAATTATATTATATTTTTGACCTACTAAAATGACAAACAAAAAAAAATTTTAAAAATAAAAAAAATTAAGGAAAGTCATGAGTTTTGAGACTTTTACTTAGGGGTGGAATTGGTACGGTACCAATTCATTTTTCTCTAAACCGTGTACCGTACCAACTATAATTGGTATAAAAAAATTGCTACCAATACCATACCAAGTATACTTGGTACCAATTTATTTGGCTACCAACAACTTTGGTTGGTACAAATTGGTAATGGTATATACCAACTTCTTTTAATTTTCTATTATAAGATTTAAAAATAAGCAAAGACATCAGGATTTTGATTTGTAGTATAGAAATTAGTTACGTAGCTCTTTTAGTTTACAAAAGAATTCTACTGAAGTAACGTTTTAATATTGTGCTTTAACGTGATAATAACTATTGACTGATACGACCAAATTACTAATATAATATTATTAAAACTGTAAACACTAAATACAATTAACAATTGAAATATATATATATATATATATATATATATATATATATATATATATATATATATATATATATATATATATATATATATATATATATATATATATATCAAATGAATTGGTTGGTACGGTATTACCATGGTATTCCAATTTTTGTACCATTACCGTACCAACATTGATCAATTGGTACGGTACTACCAACCAAAGATGTTGGCTACCAAATATATTGGCTACCATGTTACAATTTTGCCAGCCCTACTTTTACTTCATCAAGGGACAAAATTTTGTTCAGGAAAAAAAAAAGTGTTTGTTATTGATGCTAGTGGCTTTCTGAAACAAGCTTATGACACAAATTGCTATACAAACATGATCATATTACACTCATTTTAATACCAAAAAAAATCCGATTTATGTCAACCCAAGATTTTGACATACAAGAAATCCTCGGAATATCCCAATGCTTCAACCTTGAAATCCCGAGATATCCGAGTTAATTTCACATCATTTTCATTTGGGTAACTAACTTCATAATCTCCATGAATCAACGAAGTCTCATAGAAACCTTCACCATCTGTCGTCCCCGTAACAACTACACCAAAAAAAATTTTAATAATCTTGTCCACCACATCACCAGTAGCCAAGTTCCTGAAATCATTATCCGTTAAACACATTCTGTAGCATCCTTTTGGACTCCATGCAGACCACAAAACTATCCCATTCACTGCTGGATGTGCATGAGCTTCTCTTAACACTTGTTCCAATAATTTCCCCTGAAAATTAAATCACATCCACATGATTTTGATGAAAAAAACTCAGTATTTAAAGTTAATACCTGATTAGGGCCAGGTTGGACATCTAGCTCAGTGATCCAAATGGGAAGTCTTGAACTTGCAAGTTTATCAATGGCGGATCTCATGTAAGGTATGTTCACATTTGTGAAATGACCTTCTAACCCGATTGATAATGGCCCATGATAGCCCCCACTCCGAATCTCTTCAATTTTTTTGAGATAACTATCAGGAGATGACAACCGATCACCCGGTTCTTCAGTGGTATTATATTCATTCAAGAACAAATCAGCATGTCCATCAAGAACACTAGCCATCGAGTAAAATTTCGAAGAAGAACCCATCTCTCCTAACTTCCTTTCAAGAAAATCAAAATGCATGTTTTCATTCACAACATCCCATGCAATTACTTGACCCGAGTATCGACCCATGACTGACTTTATCCTCTTGGTGGCTGCATCCGCTAGTTTTTGTGGTTCAAGATTTGGAACCCAACTCGGTTGATACTTAGGGTCATCCCAAAACACGTTGTGGCCTCTCACTGAAATTCCATTTGATTTTGTGAACTTAAGTAATGCATCGGATGATGAGTAGTCTTCTTGGTTTTGGATACGTTCGCTGGTGTACCATTTCATTTCGTTTTCGAATGTTGTGTACTTGAATCTTGAAGTGAACCAGTTTTTATAAGCTTGGTTGGTTAGGATGTTTGTGTTAATGGCACATCCGAATGGGAAGTTTGCTAACTTTTGTGAAATGGTTATTGTTTGATTTGTTAGTGGCTTGCCTTCGCTATCAACTACATGGATTTTCACGTTACTCTTCCTCACCTAACCATTGGCAATGAAATTTATATAAGAAAAACAAATACAAAATTCCTAGTTGCATTAATGTTTTTTTTCAAAGGTTTAGGGAAAGCCAATTCATCTTCTGATGGTGGAATATCAAAACTAAAAACGAGGATAAGAATATAATAGGATCACTTTAACCATCAATTTCACCTATGGACTCTAAATAGGTTGAAAAATAGCTAAATGGGCTACCAAATGGACACTTAGATAAATGGACTACCAAATGGACCATGAGTGGTTCCCATATATAAGCACTATTTTCTCAAATTTTCATTTTTACACCATTCTTTTTTTCAAAAAACTTTTCAAAACTTCAAAATAATTGCATTTTATACGATTTAAAACTTTCTATTGTTATGAAAATGGTTAGATTTTTACCACAAAAAAATATTTTCACAGGTTGTAACAGCAAAAATCTCTAAGAATTTGTCTTTTTTTTTGTAACTTTTTACTATGGAAATGGTTTTTGAAGATTTTTACCACAAGAATCTTCAAATTTTTTTTTTTTTTTTGAATTTTCTTAGATCAAGCCAACAATTATTTTTCTACGAAATTGGTGGTTATTTTCGAAAAAAAAAAAACCCTCGATATTTTCTTAAATCTCGATAAGCTTTGGTGGTTATTTTCCAAAAACAATTCTTCTT